>NC_057710.1:155693179-155729347 GCF_004010195.1 Chiloscyllium plagiosum | reverse complement strand
CACACTCACACCTCGGCCCCGCCCCCACCCCAGGCGCGCTCTTCCCAGACCCGGCACGCGCGCTGTCGTCACTGATCTCGCGGCGGGATGGGAGGCTCGTGCCTCGACGTGATCTCGGGTTCGCGCGGCGATGGGCAGAGCATTTGTCAGCGCGGAGGGGGGAGGTGCGTGTCCGCCAGGGGGACGGGGAGGCTCGTGCCCGGGTGGCTGGGGTGGTGGGGAGGCTCGTGCCCGCGCGGCTGGGGTGGTGGGGAGGCTCGTGCCCGCGCGGCTGGGGTGTTGGGGGGCTCGTGTCCGCGCGGCTGGGGTGGTGGGGAGGCTCGTGCCCGCGCGGCTGGGGTGTTGGGGAGGCTCGCGCCCGTGGATTTGTGAACAGACATCCAGAGGATGGTTGGTCCTAAGCTAATTGACATGTAAATGAGTCATTTCCATATTCATTGTAAAGAGAAAAGTGAGGTTATGGGGATATTAATGGATTATTGATTAACATGGTGAGGCTGAGAGAGCCTTATAAAATAACCGTCTCTGATTTATGGCTGAACTACCTTTCTTTTACTGGCGTTTTTATATTTCATGTCTCCATCATGAGGACACATCCTGCTGAAGTATTAATGCTGTCATTGTATCTGAAAGACAGAACCTCCAACACTGCACACAGTGTCAACCTGGATTTTGTGTGTAAGTTCTTTGCTTGAAAGTTGACTCGTGTAAGTGAGAGTACAACCATTGCACGTCCAACCCAACATTACTCAGCGAGTCGTGGCTTCATGGAATGCCCTGCCAGTAGCAGTGGTGGACTCTCCCTCTTTATGGGCATTTAAACGGGCATTGGATAGGCATATGGAGGATAGTGAGCTAGTGTAGGTTAGGTGGGCTTGGATCGGCGCAACATCGAGGGCCAAAGGGCCTGTACTGCGCTGTATTCTTCTATGTTCTATTACTGAAACTTTCTATTTCTAAATCAGTTTCAAATTCTCACTTACATAAGAGTTGGCCATGTGAAGAATACAATGACTCGTTGGGGTCATGTTAAGTGCAGGAGGGTAAGAAAAGAAGACCTCTTCGAAGAGGAAACCAATCAGCCTAACTAAGCAAGTGTGTCTGACAGAAGCGGAGGCTGCAAGCAGCCAGAGTATCATAGCTAGGACTCTCAACTGGCAGCCATCACTCATTGACACTTGCTGAGCATTCTGCACAGTACTCTGAATGATCACCTTGCAGGTAAACACACTAGCTTCTTTTCAGCCTTCACCTCAACAGATAACAGAAACTCAACCTTACAGTTAACCATACGCACATCCATTACCTTTCTGAAATGTTCATGCTGTAATCAGTTAACTCCTTGCACTTGTAACTTTTTGCCTTCTGTCATTCCAAGAGAAGAGAACCACAAGTCCAGGCAAAGAACTGGGACTGGCTGCAGGATTGGTCACCCTGACAACAATTGAGGAGGAACCTCTTGAGTTGGGCAGAGTGGAGCTATTATTAATGGGGAGGTGGAGATTGCACAGACAGCTGATAAAAGAATTAGAAAGGGGTTGTCACTTGGCACTTATCTGTCTTTTAGGTTGAATAAGTGTCATAAATATATTGAATTCACAATGCTAGTTTGGACCTCACTTAATTTTGTTTCAGGACCAACTCGTGTGTTTCATCTTGCGCAGGTACATTGTGGGTTCTGATGAGAGATAAGCCTGAAGAGTCCTCACAGAGGTGCAACATTTTAAGGATGCACCAATACTTAGCAACTGCACACCTTGCACCAGCATAGATACAGACATAGCAATGTGTCCACTTTCTCATTTAGTTACACTGGCAAATGCTAAGGAGCATGTTATATGTGAGCAAGAGCAGTAATGAAGACAGGAATAGCAATTGAGAGTCAACACCAGAAAACACGCGACAATACAAACTCTTTACATCTGGACACATTTGCATAGATTTGGGGATTATGCACTAAACTAATATCTGTGGAGTGCCAAGGGGAAATAAGCCTGCTTTTCTCAGGTGGGAAAAAAAGTAAAGAAAAAGCAGTAATACTTGGAAATGAACATACTGGCAGTCCCAAAACCTCATTTTATGGTACACAAGACAAAATGAACTAGTATGCATCATTTGTGAGCTTTACTGATTTTCCCTTCTGGGTTGCCAGAATGTCCCAAGGTGGTATGCAGCCTTGCACTGAAATGGAGGAATCAGTCTCAAGCATGATTGGAATGATCTCACAGACATTTGCTCTGCTGGCTACCTTGATGGAAAGAGTAGCTACTGCATAGAGAATCAGACATACAGGTCACCAGATACATCTTGGTACATGCCAGTGGCTTGGACATTCCAACTACCAATTTCCAGAGAAACAAGCAAAACTTTCCCCTGGAGGTTGAATGTGTACCAATTTTCTGCTGACAAGGATGTGCACGTGGGTCACAAGAGGGAGGATGGGCACATTGAGGATAAAAAGGTTACCTAGGGAAAGAATAGGTCATTTGCATGCAGCCAGAGGATGTGAGTAGCCTTCTAAATAAATTTGTGTTGGTATTCACTAATAAGAGGGGCAATCAGGGTATAGAAATCAGGAAGAAGGACTGTGATATCCTTAAAGAAGTTAGCATAAACAGGAGGTTCTGAGTGGTCTGGCAGGCATGAAAGTAGATAACTTGTAGGCAGGATGAAATATGTTCCAGGTGTTGAGTGAGGCAAGGGAGGATACATCAGGGGTGTTGGCAATAGTTTTCAATTCCTCCCTGGCCACAAAAGAGATGTCAGAGAACTGGAGGACAGCCAATGTGGCACCATTATTCAAGAAGGAAGCAATGGATAAACCACACCAGTTAGTCTAACCTCAGTGGTAGGAACTGTTGGAAGCAATTCTGAGGGACAGAATTCATGGAGAAGCAGGGTTTAATCAAAAATAGTCAGCATGGTTTTGTTAAGGGGAGGCCATGTCTGATTAACTTGATTGAATTTTTCAAAGGGAAAACCATGTGTAGATGATGGCAATGCATTTGATTTTGTCTATTTGGATTTCAGCAAGGCTTTTGATAAGATCCCACATGGGAGACTCAGCAAAGGTAAGAAGCCATGTGATTCAAGGAAATTTGGCAGAATTGGCTGTGTGGCAGGAAGCAGAGGGCGATGGACATGGGATGTTTTTGCGATTGGACAACTGTGTCCAGTGGAATTCTGCAGTGATCAGTAATCTATATTTTAATATAGATGTAATATAATATCTATATTACATCATATACATATATAAATGATGTAAACTTGAATGTAGGAGTATTGATCAGTAAGTTCACAGGTGATATAAAAATTGATATGTGGTAAATCTTGAGGAGGAGAGCCTTAGATTATGGGAAGATATACACAGGTGATCAGTTGGGTTGATCAGCATCAAATGCAATTCAATCCAGATACATGTGAAGTGAAGGCAAGCAAATATGTGAAGAATGGTAAGACCCGGGGAGTATCGAGAATCAGAGGGACCTTGGTGTCAATGTCACCAGTTTGTTAAGGTAGTAAGACAGGTAAATAAAGTGGCTAAGAGGGCATATGGGCTATTTGCCTTTATTAGCTGAGGCATTGAGTTTAACAGCAGGGAGATAATACTGTACCAAACATTGGTTAGGTCACAACTAGAGTAACATGTGCATTTCTGGAATCCACATTATAAGAGAGATGTGATAGCACTGGAGAAGTTGCAGATGAGATTTACCAGGCTGTTACCCAGGCAGGAGAGACTGAAGTTATTTTCCTTGAAGCAGAGAAGACTGAGGGAAAACATGATTGAGATGTATAAAATTATGAGGGGTATAGACAGGGTAGACAGGAAGGAACCTTTCATTTTCATGGAGGTATCAGTGGCCAGATGTCAAAAATTTAAAGTAAGAGGCAGGAGGATTATAGGGGATGTGATGAAAAAGCTTTTCACTGAGAGAGTGGTAGGAAGCTGGAAATCGTTGCATGTAATTGTGGTAGAAGCAGAAATCCTCACATCATTTAAGACATATTTAGATGTACACATGTGATGCCAAGGCACGCAAAGCTATGGGACAAGTGCTGGAAATTGGGATTAGCATAGTTAGGCCATTGGTTTTGACTGGTGTAGACTCGAGTGCTGTCAGGCCTTTTTCTGTGATGTAAATCTCTACAACTCTATGACATCCGTTTGCCGGGTTCCTCTCATGGTATTTCCCCTTCGCCGTCAGACAGAGTCCAGTATGCTATCTCCTGCCATGCTGAATGGTTCCAGAAAAGATCTACATGAGTATCTTCACTGTAAGGGCATGGAAATAAGCAGGAGAATCGACGTTTCAGGCATAAGCCCTTCTTCAACCTCCACTCCCAGCACCTTCCCCTGCAACTGCAAGAAATACAAAACTTGCGCCCACACCTCCCCCCTTACTTCCCTCCAAGGCCCCAAGGGATTCTTCCATATCCGTCAGAAATTCACCTGCACCTCGACACACATCATTTACTGCATCCGCTGCACCCAATGTGGTCTCCTCTACATTGGGGAGACAGGCCGCCGACTTGCGGAATGTTTCGGAGAACACCTCTGGGACACCCGCACAAACCAACCCAACCACCCCGTGGCTGAACACTTTAACTCCCCCTCCCACTCCGCCAAGGACATGCAGGTCCTTGGCCGCCTCCATCGCCAGACCATGGCAACACGACGCCTGGAAGAAGAGCGACGCCCCTCCCCCAAGTCCCTCCTCCCTACCTTTTATCTTAGCCTGCTTGGCACACCTTCCTCATTCCTGAAGAAGGGCTTATGCCCAAAACGTCGATTCTCCTGTTCCTTTGATGCTGCCTGACCTGCTGCGCTTTTCCAGCACCACATTTTTAAGCTCTGATCCCCAGCATCTGCAGTCCTCACTTTCTCCACGGAAATAAGTAACCCATCTTGAGCTCAACTAAAACATAAGAGGAAGACTTCATAGTTGCACAAAGGCATAAAAGGATTCTCTTGAGTATTTGTCACTCTGAAAATGTTGCTTAATTTGTGAAATAGTAAATGAGAGATTTTTAGAAAGGTTTTGACCACTTCATTGCAACATTTTGAAAACATTCCGGAGACAAAAGTTTCATTCCCAAATGGCGTCTGTGTGAAATGAGTGCTTATGTAGGAGTCATTTTGAACTTGGGTACATTTTGTGCTGGAGGCTCCTAAGCAAGATGGAAGGAGAGCCCCAAACATGTAGGGTTACAGTTCTGTATGGCTTTAGCTTTGTTTGTTATCTGAATCAGGCCAGTACAGATTACGCTGCACAGCCAGATATGAGGCTCCAGTCATTCATATTCCCTGCACGTCAAACAGTTTGAACCTTCCTCTAATATCCAGTCATCCTGTTGTACTTTTTGGCATCAATCGGTAGGCTCCTAATAGGTATCATCAGCTTGGTCATCAGAAGATAACCCTTGTCTCCAAGGAGGCTTCCACCCAGTGCACTCAGATATTCTGGTCAACTTAACTGATGCAGGATGTTGGAATCAAGGAAACTCCCAGAATGTCTTGTACATAAAAACTTTCCAATGTTCACAAATGATCAGCACATTAAGTGAGTTTAATGTCTTCTATTGATAAATACACCTGCTTGGTCTGATGGCCTCAGATATAATTGCCTCACGAACAGTCAATGATATCCAGGATCAGTGGGAATCAAATCATAGCAGCAATAGCAATGTACAGGTCTTGGGTATTTTTGAAAAACTTGGTGTCTACGAATTAGGATACTGACTTAAAGTGTAGTGGATTGTGAGATCTTGCAAAATCCCCAACTGATGTTTGAAAAGAACCAGAGGTGAAGAAATTCTGGAGTAAGGTGGCTTTGACAGCTATTAGCTGTGCATGCCCCATCTGGTCTTCTTGGATGAATGTCTTGTTTCAATTTATTTATTTGCATTTATATAGTATTTTCACAACTAACTGATAATTCTTTACAATGCATTGACATCAAATATAGTACTTTTGAAATGTAGTCACTGTTGTAATGTAGAAACCACAACAGACAGTGTAACCTTCCATAAACAGCAGTGTGATAAAGAGCAGACAACTTGTTTTGTGATATTGATTGCAGGATAAAAATTAACCAGGAGACTATGAGATTACTCCCTTCTTCAAAATAGTGCATTGTTATCTCTTAAGGCCACCTGAGACAGCACAGGGGGTTTCAATTTAATATCTCATCCAAAGAATGAAAGTAGTCCTTCAGTGTTAAGGTGGGCTACAGGTACCAAACGTCAATAGGTGGTGGATAGCCAGAACAATGACCAGTTATGGAAACTAGCCACAAAAATGAGCAGAATCTCTTCTGAAAAATAAGTAGTTGTGGAATAAAGCAACAAGGTGTTTTAAGGTAGGGGATCATGCATCGTTCTAAATCTACAAGTTCTACATCATTCAACATCTCCAGAAACCTACAGCATCCTTTGAAATGGCAAGGTAGGGTTGCCATTCACTCAGCCATTGTTTAGAGAGGCAAGGTTTGATCAGGAATAATCAGCATGGCTTTGTCAGAAGGAGGTCGTGCCAAACAACTTTGATAGAACTTTTAGAAGAGGTGATCAGCTGTGGAGGTGAGGGTAGTGCAGTTGATGTAGTTAATACGGATTTCAGCAAAGCCTTTGACAAGGTCCCACATGATAAAGAACACTGATAAAGGAAAAGCATATGGGGTCCATGGGTAATTTGACAGGTTGGATCCAAAATTCACTTCGTGGTGGGTGACAGACTGTGGAAGTAGAAGGCTCTGTGACTGAAGGCTGATATCTATTGGCATACTACAGAGATCACTGTTGGGTCCCTTATTGTCCATGATATATTTTAAAGATATGAAAATTTGGCAGAGGCATAAGTAAATTTGCAACTGAAACATAGATTGGCTGGGTGGTTAGTGGTAAGGAAAAGGTCTGAGGTTACAGGAAGACATAGACAGTTTAGGCAAATGGACAAATCAGTGACTGATGAAATTTACCTTGAGAAGTGAGGAGATGTACTTTGGAAGCAGTAACAAGACAATAGAGTACTCAATGAATGACAGACACTCAAAAACTTACAGAAACAGAGGGATCTTCAAATGCATGCTTGCAAATCCCTGAAGGCAGAAGTACAGGTTAATAAGATAGTTATTACCTTTATCAGTCATGCCAGAGATTATAAGTGCAGAGAGGTTATGCTGGAGCTTTGGATAGGCCACAGCTGGAGTTCTGTGTGCAGTTCTGGTCACCTCACAATAGGAAGGGTGTGATTGCACTGGATGGGGTGCAGTGTAGACACACCAGGATGGAGCATTTTAGCTATGAAAAGAGGCTGGGTAGGCTCAGGTTGCTTTGTTTAGAGAGAAAAGCTGAGGCAAGATCTGTTTGGAATTAAAAAGACTAGAATGGGCGTGGACAGGGTGGATAGGAAGCAGCTATTCCCCTGGCTTGAAGGGCCATAGATTTAAGATGAAGGGCAGGAGGTTTAGAGAGAGTTTGAGGAAAATCCTTTTCATTCAGAGGGTGGTGAGAATCTGTAATGCAGTGTCAGGGACAGTAGTAAAGGCAATAAACCTCAAACTTTAAAAAGTATATGGATACTTGAAATATCATTACATTCAAGTGAGATTAATGTAGATAGTGGGGCTGCCGATTCAGTGGGCTGAAGAGCCCCTTCTGTATGACTCTTTGCGCTGTGGAGTACTATGTAGCTGAGGAGGAGGCAGTTTCTATGTTTGTTCCTGTTTTTGCTGTTGCTGCTAATAGTGGTGTCACTGGCCCTTCAGTTCCTTTCCACAGATTGGTATAATGACTGCATAAGCTGATCCTATACTACATAAATGCTGGGGGTAGATGTCTTTGTAGCAACATAACTCAAATTACTCCCGAAAAACTGGTTCCCATTCTGTAAACCATAGAAATCACATTGTTAAAATGTACTGAGAATACAAAGTTGTCCCCTAGGAATGGCTGCACCTTTCACTTTCTCTATTTAAGCATGTTGAACCCAACACCTTCAAGGGGATTTCTGGTTCATCTCTGAACCCTCTAGTGCTGAATGTGAAACAAAGAGGGAACATTTCAGATTACTGACATGACATCAGTTTATAGAGGTATCAAGATTTACAATCCCACCCCAGCCCTGCAACTCCGCCCACCTCCACCCACCTCTCTTAGCAGGTAAAATGCGTCCTACACTTCATTTGTTTCTGCAGGTTAGGGGTGATTGACAGAACTTTTACTCAGCTTGGAGTTTCAGTCGAGATACTTTCCCCTTACATGTACTACAGTACGTTTTTCTCAATGCATAGATAGTATAAAAATATTTAGGTCAATGTCAGGTTCCCCAGTGCCTCTCACAATCCTTTCATTCCACGCATCTGTCATTATGCAGGGCAAACATCCAAGGGTGGTCTTTTGATGACCTTGGTTCCCCTGAGAGAAGAGAAATGTAGGTGCAGTTGGGGATAGTATAGTTAGAGGCCTAGACAATGTTTTCTGTGACCAGGATTAAGAGTCCTGAAGGATGTGCTTGGGTTCAGGATATCTCATCTGGGCTGCAGAGAAACTTGGAGTGGGTGGGGAAAGATCCAGTGATCATAGTCTATGTAGGTACCAATGGCATAGCAGAACCTCTGCCCTAGTTTTATCTAAAAGTGTGTGAACAGCTAGAACTTAAATTATAAAGCAGAACCAAAAAGGTAATAATCAAATTGGCACAGGGTCAATAAGATTAAGCAGGAAAATGTGTGGCTCAAAGATTGGTGTGGCAGAAATGAGTTTGAATTCATGGGACATTGGTACAAAATATAGCATACATTTAACTTTAGGGAATCTAATCTAAAGTGGCAGATAGAGTACAATGTGGGAAAGTGTGAGGTCACTTTGGTAGGAAGAATAGAGGCAAGGACTATTTTCTAAATGAGGAGAAAATTCAGAAGTCTGAAGTGCAAAGAGACTTGGGAGTTCTAGTCCAGGATTCTCTCAAGGTGAATTTGCAGTTGAGTCAGTAGTTAGGAAAGCAAATGCAATGATAGCATTTATTTTGAGAGAACTTGAATATAAAAGCAGGGATGTACTTCTGAGGCTCTATAAGGCTGTGGTCAGACCACATTTGGAGTATTCTGCACAGGTTTGGGCCTCATATCTCAGGAAGGATGGACTGGACCTGGAGCGTGTTCAGAGGAGGTTCACGAGAATGGTCCCTGGAATGAACAGCTTAACATATGAGGACCATTTGAGGACTCTGGGTCTATGCTTGATGGAGTTTAGAAGGATGAGGGGGAGTCTATTTGAAACTTACAGAATACTGAAAGGCTGGACAGAGTGGATGTTGAGAAGATGTGTCCATTGGTAGGAGAGACTAGGACCGGAGGGCACAGCCTTAGTGTAAAAGAATTCCTTTTCAAACGGAGATAAGGAGAAACATCTTCAATCCAAGAGTGGTGAATCTATGTACTGTAATTCACTGCCACAGAAAGCTGTAGAGGCCAGGCAATTGAGTATACTTAAGACTGAAATAGATTGGTTATTGATTATCAAGGAGATCAAGGGTTATGGGGAGAATGGGGTTGAGAAACTTATCAGCCATGATTGAATGGTAGAGCAGACTCAAGGGGCTGAATGGCCTAATTTCTGTTCCTATGTCTTATGATGTTATGTTTCTGTGGTGAATGACATCTCTGCAATCACCATCTAATGAAGTGAAAAACTACAATGATGGCTATGTTTTCAGCAGAATCACAGTTGAGAAGATGGTAGGTGAATTAAGGCTGACACTCTGCTGCCTGCAGAAGTCTTAAAATACAGGGTTATCATGGCCTGCTTTGTGTTTCAGAACCCAACAACTGAAAGAGATATGCACTTTGAGCTTGAGCAAGACAAGGAGTATCAGTAGGGAATTTCCTATGTCGTTCACCATTTCCTCACACTTCTCTCAAGATTTGTTATTGTTGTTTTTTTGCTCAAACATAACAACTTCCATAACAACGTTTTGCTCAAACATAGCAGTGTTGTAAGCCCTCCTTCAGTAGCAGTCACCTGCCTCCTCTTAGTGGCCATTTTCTCCTGCAAAGATAAATGAGATTTTATGACTAGTGGGAGCAGTAACATCCATTACATTAACTTAATTAATAAAGATCTCAGTTAAATTAATATTGCTTTTGGGTTATTTCATATATTAGATTCTTGCTGTAATATTTATGTGAAATAGGATGTGATTTTGGCTCCAGGAGGGATTTTCACCTGATGCAGCAATGTTTATGTCATCTGCTGTGGCATGAGAAACTGGTTATCATGGTACTGAAGTATCCAACAATCATTTATTATAGCTAATTATTCAGTAAAAGCATTATATTATTCAGGCACATTAGTGTAGTGTCTGACCTAATGTCAAGCTGTTATGTACTGTGGAACACAGTATGCTCACAAGTGATGTTTGCACATGATCCCAAGATGAGTTGGTGTATGAGACCTTTATAGTTCAGGTTGCATTTTATGATTCAGCGATGGTATCATGAGCATGTCTTTTAAAGGTGTACTGACCATGGCACATGACAATAGAGCATCTGTGGCCTGTGACCAGGACATAAATCTGAACAAAGTAAGTCAAATCATGCTTATGCCATATTACCTTAAGAAACACAGAATAGACTCCCAAGAAGCAATAGGTTTTTTCTGCAGAACTCAAAGAGTTTTACATCTGTATAAGGATTTGTTATTTGTACAAGGGATCTAGGTGCCATTGACCAGTATTTATTGCCCACCCCCAATTCCAATAAAAAGGTGGTGAATAGCTACCTTTTTGAAATGCCATAGTCCTTAGAGGGCATGTACTCACAAAGTTCCAGGATTTTGACTTAGTAACAGAGAATGAATGGCAATATGGTTGCCAGTCAGGATGTTATGCGTCTTGGAGGGGTGATGTTCCTTTGACATCCTTCAGGTGATAGGGGTAACAGTTTTGGAAGATCATGTCAAAGGAACCGTGGTGAGCTGCTCCTAAGCATCCTCTAGATGATACACTGCCACCATGTATCAGTGATGAAGGATGTGAATTTTGAAGGTAGTGGATGGAATGCCAAACAAGTGGGCTGTTTTGTCCTAAATGATGCTTTTTCTAAATGAGTGTTGTTAGAACTACATTTCCAGGGAAGTGGGCAGTAGAGTCTAGATTAGAGTGGTGCTGGAAAAGCACAGCAGTTCAGGCAGACATCCGAGGAGCAGTAAAATTGACGTTTCAGACAAAAGTCAGTATTCCATCCCATCCCTGACTTGTGCCTTGTGGTGGACAAATATTGGGGAGAACAGAGGTGAGTCGTTTGTTGCAGGATTCCTAGCTATGACCCATTCTTGTTGTCACAGTTTTATGTGTTTGGTCTAGTTCAGTTTCTGGTCAGTGGTGTCTTCTGGGATATTGATAGGGTATACAGCAATAGCAATGCCATTGAGCATCAACACGTGATGAAGATGTTCTCTATTGTTGGAGATGGTCATTGCCTGGCACTTGTGTGGTACAGATGTTGCATGCTACTTATCAGCCTAAGGATCTTGCTGCATCAGTATCTGAGTAGTCATGAATGGACAATGCTCATCATCAATCCTTGGCAAACATCTTCATTTCAGCCTTTTGGATGCAAGGAAGATAATGGATGATGTAGTTGATGATTGTTGGGCCTGTAAGTGTGTCCTGAGGATATCCTGCGATGATGTACTAGGTCTGGTCTCCTTCCTATCAGAGGGATGTTGTGAGACTTGAAAGGGTTCAGAAAAGATTTGCAAGGATGTTGCCAGGGTTGGAGGGTTTGAGCTATAGGGAGAGGTTGAATAGGCTGGGGCTGTTTTTCCTGGAATGTCGGAGGCTGAGGGGAGACCTTATAGAGGTTTAATAAAAAATCATGAGCAGCATTGGTAGGATAAATAGACAAAGTCTTTTCCCTGGGGCCGGGGAGTCCAGAACTAGAATGCATAGGTTTCGGGTGAGAGGGGAATGCTATAAAAGAGACCTAAGGAACAACTTTTTCATGCCAAAGGTGGGGTGTGTGTGTGTGGAATGAGCTACTGGAGGAAGTGGTGGAGGCTGGTACGATTACAATATTTAAGAGGCATCTGGATGGGTATATGAATAGGAAGGATTTGGAGGGATATGGGCCATGTGCTGGCAGGTGGGACTAGATTGGGTTGGGATATCTGGTCGGCATGGACGGGTTGGACCGAAGGGTCTGTTTCCATGCTGTACATCTCTGTGACTCCATGACTGAGATGATTATCTTCCAAAAATCATAACCATCTTGTGCTAGGTGTGACATCAGCCAGCAGAAACCTTTCCTCCTTATTCCTATTATGTCTGGTTTTGCTACAGATTCTTGATGCCTTGATGTTAAGGACAAGCTCTCTCTTGAATTTAACTCTTCTGTCCATGTTTAGACAAAGACTGTAATGAGATCAGAAGCTGATTACCTTAGGCTGAATCCAAACTGAATGTCATTGGGCGAGTAACTGCTGATATAGTGTTGCTTTCAAGCATTGTTGATGACCCCTTTTATCACTTTGTTTATGATTGAAAATAGACTGGTGCGGCAGTAATTGGTTGAGTTGATTTCTCTGGCTTTTTATGAACAGGGCATATCTAGACAAATTCCCAGGCTGCTGAATTAAATGCCAGTATTGTACCTATTTAACAACTTCAGTAGGAACTAACAGTTCTGGGGTTTAATTGTCCTGGACAACTACCAAAATGTTGCCAAAACCTTTACAATTTGTATTGCCTTCAGCTGTTCCTTGTTATCATATAGAGTGTATTGAACTGACCTGAAAACTGGCATCTGTGATCAGGAGAAGGCAGGGTTAGGCCATTCACTTGGCACTTCTGGCTGAAGTTGGATGAGAATGCTTCAGCCTTGTCCTTTACTCTGATGTGCTGTGCCCCCCTATTATTGAAAACGGGGATATTGTGGAGCCTCCTCCTCTGATGAGTTATTTAATTGTCACTACCATTTGCAGCTGGATGTGGCATGACTGCAAAGCTTAGATATGATACATTCATTACGAGATCATTTAGCATTGTCTATTGTGTGCTATTTCTGTTTGTCATGCAAGTGGTTGTATGTTGTGGATTCACCAGGTTGACGCCTCATTTTTAGGCATGTTTGTTGCTGCCCCTGGCATGCCCTCCTCCACCCTTCATTGGACCAGGTTGATCATCTGGATTGATATTAGTGGTAGAGCGGGGGAAATGCCAGTCCATGAGGTTACAAATTGTAGTTGAACACAATTTTGCTGTTGGCCGATAATACCTCATGGCCAGTTTTGAATTGCTGGATCTGTTTGAAATCTATCTCATTCAGTATTGTGATAGTGTCACACATTTTGGAGGGTGACCTTTGAGCTGTGCAGAGGTCACTCTGAACAATAATGTCATGAGCAAATGTGTCTGCATGCAGGTAGATTGGTGACAACAAAGTCAAGACAACAAGGATTTCTACTCTTGTTGGTTCCCTCACTACCACCAACGGATCAAGTCTACAGCTATGTCCTTTAGGGTTTGGCTAGCAATGGTGTTACTCAGCTACGTCTGATAATTGAATTCCCCACCCAGACTATAAATGGTAATCTTGCAACCTTCAGTCCTCCATGAGTTCAACACATAAGAGTATTGAATCATTAGCCAAAAGATAGATAGTAGCTAGTAATCCTTGTCTATGTTTGATAGATGGTTCATGAAGCTTCATGTAGTCGAGAATCAGTGCTGTAGAGTCCCAACTATACACCACTACACCCACACCTCTGGTGAGTCTGCCTTCCAGGTGGGAAGGGACATTGTCAGGAATGTGGTGTATGGCTGTCTCAGGCCTGACTAGTCTGTGAACAGTTATCAAGATGTAATTAAGATAACAGATGTTATCAAGGAGAACTTTGCAGTCCTGAGTTTGCAGTCCTGAGTTTGCCATTGTCATGTCCAGGCTGATGCTGGGTGGTCTATCCATTATCACTTTGTTTCTTAAACTTTGAAATAGTTTGATATAACTGAGTGGCTTGTTTGAGAGCATGTAAGAGTTTGCATGTCTGCAGTCACAAGTTAGGCCAGACCAGGTAAGAACAGTTGATCTCTTACCCAATAGTTTAGTGAACCAGATGGAATTTTAGGCATTAGACTGTTAAGTAACTGAATTCAAGTTTCACCATATGAGATGGTGAGATTCAAACACACATCTCCAGAGCATTAGCCTGGGTCTCAGGATTACTTAGGTGAAAGTGAGGACTACAGATCCTGGAGATCAGAGTCTAGATTAGAGTGGTGCTGGAAAAGTATAGCAGGTCAAGCAGCATCCGAGGAGCAGGAAAATCCATGTTTTGGGCAGGAGCCCTTCATCAGGAATCAGGCAGGGAGCCTCCGGGGTGGAGAGATAAATGGGAAGGGGATGGAGCTGGGGAGAAGGTAGCTAAGACTGCAATAGGTGGATGGAGGTGGGGAGGTGATTGGTATGGGGGGGGATGGAGTGGGTAGGTGGGAAGGGAGATTGGCAGGAAGGACAGGTCACAAGGTTGGTGCTGAGCTGGAAGGTTGGAACTGGGGTAAGGTTGTGGAGGTGGGGAAATGAAGAAACTGGTGAAGACCACATTGATGCCCTGGGGTTGAAGTATTCCAAGGCGGAAGATGAGGCGTTCTTTCTCCAGGCGTCTGGTGGTGAGGGAGCAGTGGTGGAGGAGGCCCAGCACCTCCATGTGGCAGAGTGGGAGGGGGAGTTGAAATGTTCGGCCACTGAGCGGTGGGGTTGATTAGTGCGGATGTCCCGGAGATGTTCCCGAAAGCACTCTGCGAGAAGGCGTCCAGTCTCCGCAATGTAGAGGAGACCACATCGGGGGCAATAGATACAATAAATGACATTGGTGGATGTGCAGGTAAAACTTTGATGGATGTGGAAGGCTCCTTTGAGGCCTTGGATGGAGGTGAGGGAGGAGCTGTGGGCGCAGGTTTTGCAATTCCTGCGGTGGCAGGGGAGGGTGCCAGGAGGGGAGGGTGGGTTGTTGGGGGGCGTGGACCTGACCAGGTAGTCACGGAGGGAACGGTCTTTGCGGAAGGCGGAAAGGGGTGGGTAGGGAAATATATCCCTGGTGGTGGGATCTGTTTGAAGGTGGCAGGAATGTCCATGGATGATGAGGTTTGTGTGGATGTTGGTGGGTGGAAGGTGAGGACCAAGGGGTTTCTGTCCTTGTTGTGGTTGGAGGAGTGGAGTCTGAGGGCGGAGGTGTGGGACGTGGATGAGATGCATTGGTGGGCATCATTAACCACATGGGAGGAGAAATTACGTCTTGAAAGAAGGAGGCCATCTTGTGTTCTGTGGTGGAACTGGTCCTCCTGGGAGCAGATACGGCAGAGGTGGAGGAATTGGGAATACGGGATGGCATTTTTGCAAGAGGTAGGGTGGGAAGAGGTGTAATCCAGGTAGCTGTGGGAGTCAGTGGGTTTGTAAAAAATATCAGTGTCAATTCGGTCATCATTAATGGAGATGGAGAGGTCCAGGAAGGGGAGGGAGGTGTCAGAGATGGTCCAGGTAAATTTAAGATCGGGGTGGAATGTGTTGGTGAAGTTGATGAATTGCTCAACCTCCTCGCGGGAGCATGAGGTGGCGCCGATGCAGTCATCAATATAGCGGAAGAAGAGGTGGGGAGTGGTCCAGTGTAATTACAGAAGATGGACTGTTCTACGTAGTCAACAAAGAGACAGGCATAGCTGGGGCCCATACAGGTGCCCTTGGCTACCCCTTTCATCTGGGTGAGGGCCAGTTCAGCCCAATGAATGAGAGTGTCAGTGGAAGGGTACTGGTGAAGACATCGGGAGAGGAAGAAACGGAGGGCTTGGAGGCCCTGGTCATAGCAGATGGAGGTGTAGAGGGATTGGATATCCATGGCGAAGATGAGGCATTGGGGGCCGGGGAAACGGAAGTCTTGGAGGAGGTGGAGGGCATGGGTGGTGTCCCGAATGTATGTGGGGAGTTCCTGGACTAAGGGGGAATAGGACAGTGTCGAGGTAGGTAAAGATGAGTTTCGTGGGGCAGGAGCATGCTGAGACAATGGGTCGGCCAGGGTAGTCAGGTTTGTGGAACCTGGGAAGGAGGTAGAACCGGGCAGTGCGAGGTTCCCGGACTATGAGGTTGGAAGCTGTGGGTAGGAGATCTCCTGAAGAGATGAGGTTCTGTATGGTCTGGGAGATGACGGTTTGGTGACGGGGGTGGGGTCATGGTCGAGGGGGCAGTAGGAGGAGGTGTCTTCGAGTTGGCGTCTGGCTTCAGCGGTGTAAAGGTCAGTGCGCCAAACTACCACTGCTCCCCCTTTATCTGCTGGTTTGATGGTGAGGTCGGGATTGGAGCAGAGGGAGTGGAGGGCAGCGTGTTGTGAGGGTGAGAGATTGGAGTGGGGGAGGGGAGTAGACAGGCTGAGGCGGTTAATGTCCCGGCGGCAGTTGGAAATGAAGAGGTCGAGGGCGGGTAATAGGCCAGCGTGGGGTGTCCAGGTGGATAGAGTGTGTTGGAGGCGGGTGAAGGGGTCCTCGGAAGGTGGGCGGGAGTCCTGATTGTAAAAGTTAGCTCGGAGGCAGAGACGGCGGAAGAAGTGTTCAACATCACGATGTGTATTGAATTCATTGATGTGTGGATGGAGGGGGATGAAGGTAAGGTCTTTACCTTCATCCTTTACCTTTACCTGGAGTATTTACCCAATGATATTAACACTGTGATTGCCTCCCCTGTGGTTTCAATCTGTCTGTCACCCTCTGACTTCACTAGACCTTCTCTATCATTGAATTGATTACCTCAACATGGTATTATAGGCAGTTACTTCTTGTTATGCCCAGCGTGCCACTGTTCAGGAAAGAGGAGATCCCTCTGATTCTCCAACTAGTCATCCAAGCATGCTGCACTTTTGTGGCCTGTCCCCTTTAGTGGGATCCTCATGAGTTGGAGATTCATCCAGCATTCATATAATTTTTCCTAATTTTCACCAGCATTTTAAACACAAGCTCCTGGCTATGTCAAAACCAGCAACTAATTTTACTTCAAGTATCACTGGAAGCATTGTGAAAAGGTGACACAGGCAATGCAAGTTGTTTAATGGAAATCATGTTTATGTAGCTTGATTGAGTATTTTGATAAGATAATATGATAAGATGGTAGCAGCATGAATACAAAGTTGTGACAGGAAGCAGAGAGTCATGGAGAATGTTGTTTATCAGACTAATAAATAGTAGTGATGTTCCCAGGAACAATAATAACATACATCTTGCTGTACAAGGCTCAATTTCAAAATTTGCAAATGGCACAACAATTGAAAGTAACATGAATTATGAGGTATCTGGTGATAGATGTCAAGACATAAACAGACTGAATGAGTGGACATATGGCAGATAAAATTCAATGTAGAAAAGCATGAAGTGATACATTTTGTTAAGAACGAGGAGAAGCAATATGAAATAAAGGTTACTGTTCTAAAGGGAATTCGGGAATAGAGGGTAGCTGGAATGCATATGCACAAGTCATTGGAAGTGACAGGATAAATCCTTTGTTTTGTAAATTGGGACACAGAAGACAAAAGTAAAGAGGTTTCACAGATAAAGAGCCTTTATAAAACATTGGTTTGGTCTCACTTGGAACGTTGTGTTCAGTTCTGGGCTTAACGCATCAGAAAGGTTATAAAGCTTTTAGAGAAGATGTAGAGAGGGTTTATGAGAACTGTTCCAATGATGAGGGAGTTCAGTTATGTGAATAAATTGGAGATACTGGGGCTTGTTCTTGTATGAGAAGAGAATTTTCAGAGGAGATCTGAATAGTCGTGTTCGAAATAATAAACGATCTAAACAGAGTAGATTGAGACAAAGTTTTCTTATTGACAGCAATGTGGAGACTAGGGAACACTGATATAAAATGGATGTCCAAAGAAATAATAGCAACATGAGGACAATGTTTTTACACAACACGTTGCTGACATCAGAAATTAAAGTTTGATTAAGATGTGGGTTTCAAAGGAGAATTGAATAAGCAATTGGAAGAGAAATCTCAGGACAACTTTGCAGAGGAAAGTTCTATGAGTAAATTAGTTGATGTGTTCTTGCATAGAACTAGCACAAACAGAACAAGCTGAATGGCCCTTTCCTGGATATGACTTGCCAAAGCACAGGCTTTACAGTTTCTTAAATAGGCTCTCTGGAGACCTAAGGATGCAATGGCCACTTTATGCAGCTACATAACTTTAAAGTCTGCAGCAGTGCTTCAACTTCCTGTGTCTGTCTGACTACATCCAATAGCAGATCTCAGCAGCCACCCACATATTGCCCACAGCATGAACACTTAGCCTCAAAAGGAAATCACAGCAAAGAGAAATGACATTAGACGTAGCACTATACAACTGTTCCACCCACACATTGGGTTTGTTTTCTTGGGTCCAGAAAAAATGTCCTTATTTTGTCTGATTTTATGTCTTTTTCAGCAGCGTAGTAAAAAACATGGTTTATTGTCTGTCAAAAAATCAAATTTATATAACCAAATCAAGAATATGTATATAAAGGGACTCCCAACGGAAATAAAACTGAAATTGCTATTACAAATTGGGCACAGAGAATAAACGCAAGGGACACATGATGAAGCTTTATCAAACACTGCTTTGGTCTCAACTGGAATATTGTGTTCAATTCTTAGGAAGGCAAATGGTATGTCGACCTTCAGTGCAAGAGAATTTGAGTTCAGAAGTAAGGATGGCTTACTGCTGTTCTACAGAGCCTTGGTGAAACTGCACCTACTGTATTAGAATAGAATAGTCTTTATTACCACATTCTACTCAATGAGTATAGTGAAAGGTTTGTGTCGCCATTTATAGTGTCGACGTATATACAAAAGTACCGAGACACAGCTTTAGTTATAAGATTTTAGACAATACCAAAATAAAATATCCAACGTTACAGAATAAAAGTTCAGTACAGCAGACCACGCAGGTACCTAGTTACCAGTCTGCACCAGGTGCTGCTCCATGCCAGGAAACTGCTGCAGGAGGCTGGGAGGTTGTCATGCCATACATGTCTTGCCACGCTAGGAGGCCACTGCGCCAGGCCAGGAGTTCACCATGCCATGTCAGGAGGCCGGGAGGTTGCCATCCCACGCCAGGAGGCTGCAGTGCCATGCCAGTGGGTTACCAGGCTGACACCGGGAGACCACTGCGGGAGGTTGGGATGTCACCACACCAATACAGGAAGCCACTGCGACAGGCCGTGAATCATAGCTCTCTGGAGAATCATCACTTGCTGGAGACCGGGAGTCGAAGAGGGAAAACAAGAAAAAGAAGAAGAAGAAAAGAACGCATTAGGAGGAAGAGGAAGAGAAGAAAAGCGGAAGAATAACGGGCAGAGAGGATGAGCTCCGGCTGGAGAGTCCTCCTGTGCCGCCATCTTGCAACAGTATATTTTGGTCTCACTACTGAAGAAAGGATATACTTGCCATGGAGGAAGCAGAGGTTTACTAGGCTAGGAATGCCAGGGCTGTCCTACAAGAAGAGATTAGTTTCACAAGACGTAGAAGGGTGTGAGGGGATCTGATTGAAATGTATAAATTCTAACAGAGCTAGGCAGACCAGATGGAGAGACGGCCTTCTCCCTGGTTGGGGAGTCTAGAACCAGGAAGCATAGACTCAGGATATGGGATAGACCATTTAGGACTAAGGGGAGGAAAAACTTGTTTACTCAAAGGAAAGTAAACCCATGGAATTCTCTAGGAAGTCTATGGAAGTCAAACAACAGAATATATTTAAGAAAGAAATAGATAAAAGTTTAGATTTTAAGTCCAAAGATGTGCAGGTCAGGTGACTTGGCCATGCTAAATTGCCCGTAGGGTTAGGTGCATTAGTCAGAGGGAAATGGGTCTGGGTGGGTTAGTCTTCAGAGGGTTGATGTGGACTTGTTAGACCGAAGGGCTTGTTTCCACACTGTAGGGAATCTAATCAAGGAGTATGGGGAGAAAGTGGGAAATGGCATAGAAATAGCTGATATCGAATGGTAGAGCAGGCTCGAAGGGACGAATGGCCTACTCCTGCTCCTAGTTTCTATGTTTAATTCGAATACTGTCTGATAGAACTTGAATTAGTGCTTACAGCAAGCAGGAACCAAGAATTTTAAGTTATCAAGAAGTTAAAAAAATTCACTTAAATCTCATATGACGATCACCTCAGCAAGAAAACTCTGCTTTAAAGTAACACAATAAAACTTCAATTATAAAGAAAAGTCCAAGTGTATCTATCAGACAGGTCACATGCTCCATTTATGACAGTTTTAAATACAAATTGATTGAATTAAGTACATAAATATAAATATATTGTTTGTATCAATGGAAAAGCATTTTATTTTGTTGTTGTAATGTAAGACCAAAATATGGATTGACTGAAAAATATGAAGTATTATGTTTGGTAATGAATGACTCATTCCAGGATTTATCAGCAGTAGCAATCTTAAAAAAAACATACAAATCTTCTTGGTGCTAGTTCCCTATCCATGCATGTCAGGGAATTTCTAGGAAAGTCCTGGGGTATCTTCAAAACATTGTATTATGATCGATTTTGGAAAATCTTTGTACCTGTACTTCACAGGTGATAGATTTCTTGGTGTGGAGGGGTAGAGCACTGTCTATTTATTTAATGCTGACCATTCCAATTCCTTATATCAGACACTCACTGTTATTAAATCAGAAGGCGTATTTACTGTATGAGTTCATCTCCTTCTAGTAGGAGAGCTTATTGTTTACTTAACATTTCCTTACTTTTGTATTGCTTTCATTTTTACCATCACTTTCATGAGCAGTTCCAGCTGAATTTTATTGAGGAGTCCTCTACATCACTGGTCACCTTACACATTTGTGACCAATTACAGCGAAACATACTCAGAAATCTGGAGCTATGGAGAGTTCCTCAGGCTGGTAAAAGTGGCTGGTGGTGGTGTCCCACAGGGATCAGTTCTGGGGGCACTTCTGTTCACTGTGTATATCAGTGATTTGGATATAGGCCTCAGGGAGATGTATCAGAATTTGCAGATGACCCCAAAATTTGAGATGTCATTTTTCTTTAGAAGACCGAAAAAGCTGCAAAGAGATATTGATAAGATTATGACATGGGTTCAAAAGTGCCATATGCAATTCAATGTCAGTGTAAGTGAGGTTATCTATTCTGGTAAAAGAAGAAATTACAAACATTACAAGGCAAGGGATGACAAGATCACATTTGTCAGCTCATTAGATGGTGAGATTGCTCTCAAGACTGTCTGAAATCAATGGGGAGGTACACAAACATTCTCTGCGACTGAACAGGTGTTCAAGTGTGTAAGACTAAAAGAGTAGTTTAGCTCGAGAGTTGAGCTCCAAAATGCTGCACAGATATTAAATCACAGTATAGCATTACTCCAAAAGAGTGAGGTGGTGTTGCAAATGTCATTTTGGAGCTGTCGGCTACTCAGGACGACTAAAATGCTGGCACAGATGATCCCAAATCTTGCTCTTGGTCTCTCATTTGGTTAAATGCAGATTTCACAGCAGCGTTTACAATTATGAAATTAAGGGAACATAATAGTGCTGTTTCCAATTCTTGAGTCTAAACAATGTGCCATCAGGACAGAATTAAATGTAAGAGAAATATGGAAACATCTTTGAAAGTGTTGTGAGGCTGTGAAGTTCACTTCTTAGGTTGGTAGTTAAGACAGGAACTATGCTAACATTCAAAATTACATTGCTTAGGTAAAATGAATATGGGATGAGAGGAAGTAGGCACAGAGTAAGTAAGTGTGATTGTGTATTTTCTCAGCTGGAGGAACATTAGGTCAAAAGAACTAAGAGCAAAATTTGACCTCTTGAATCCTGCTCTATCATTCAGAAAGATCATAGCTAATCTGATTATCCACATTCCCACCTATTCTTCCACCCTCTTGCCAAACAAGAATATATTTACCTTCTGGCTTGAAAATGTTTAAAATCTCTTCTTTTTGAGGAGACTTCCAAAAGCTCGATGAGAAAAAAAATCGCTGTCTCCCTACCTTGTATTGGTGACACCCTATTTTTAAACAGTGTCCCCTTGTTCTAGATTCCTCCCCCACCCCGCAAAGAGGGAACATCCTTTGCACATCTACTCTGTTAAGACCACCCTGGATCTATATGTTTCAATCAAGCTGCCTCACATCCTTCTAAAACCAAGTGATACAAGCCTAACCATTCCCACTTTTCCTCACAGGAAGGCAGTTCTCTCAACTGCTTTACATCCTTCCTTCAATAAAGAATGAGGACCATACATCATACACCAGATGTAGTCTCCCTTATATCTGTGTAACTGAAGCATAACCTTCCTACTCTTGTATTTAACTCTGCTCACATTAAATAACAACATATTTTAGTTTGCTGAATTACGTGCCATACTTGCAAACTAATCTCTTGAGATTCTGGCACCAGAACACCTAGATCCCTCTGCATCCCTGAGCTCTATGACTTCTCACCATTTGATGATATGTTTTTTATATGCTGTCTTCCAAAATGGACAATTTCATAATTTCCCCTAATATACACCATTTGCTGTATCTTTTCTCATCACTTAACCTATCTATATCCCTTTATATCTTCCTTATGTCCTCTTCAAATACCTACTTCCATATCTATCTTTGTATCATCAGCAAATTTAGCACCCATACTTTAGGTCACTTTGTCCAAATAATTTATATAAATTCTAAAATGTTTGAGGTTCCAGCATCGATCCCTATGTACACAACTTATTACAGGTCGGCGCAACATTGAGGGCCGAAGGGCCTGTATTGTGCTGTAATGTTCTATGTTCTATGTACATCTAACCAACCAAAAACATAGTCTGTTTATCTCTACTCAGTACTTTCAGTTAGCCAACCAATCTTCTATCTACACCAAAGTGTTACCCTGTACACCATGAGCTTTTAGTTTTCATAATAACTTTTGCTTTGGCATTTTATCAAATGTCTTCTGGAAATCCACATAGGCACAATGCCTCTTTGTCCACAATATATTACTTCTTTCAAATAAAAACAATAACTTCACTGAAGTTTCACATAACCATGTTGACTCTGCTTGACAGGACTTTTGTAAATGCTGTCATAATGTCTTTAATGATAGTTTTCTCGTCTTCCCTAGGACAGGTGTCAAACTGTGGTTTCTTGCCTTCTCTCTCCCTTTTTTGCTATTTTCCATTCCAGTGGTACCTGGCCTGAATCTAGGAAGTTTTGCAAACTTAAAACCAATGTATCCACTATCTCAGTAGTCACCTTGGGGTGATGTTCCTTTCTGCCTTCCATTTCCTGATTTGCAACTATTTTTGGAAAGTCCCTTATTTCCTCTTCAATGAAGACCTATGGAAAATATTTGAGTAATTAACATTGCAAGTCCTTCTTTCCTATTATTGACTCCCCAAACAAACTTTCTATAGGACCATTGTTTGCTTTATTAACACTTTTTTTTCATTTTATAGAAACTCTTACTAATTGCTTTTATAGGATGAATTTTAGCAAACAAAGCTAAATTACAACTCTGGATATTTTGCTCTCTCTAAGTTCAAGCAAGTTATCTCCCACAATTCTCGACTCCCCACCTCTCCATGTATGTCCCATACCTCAATGATGTAGCTGCTGGTGCTAACTTGTGCTCTCCAAGTGAGGAAGTACTTGTTACCACCAGGACCTACTGGCAATTCCAACACCACCATATTTCAAGACCAGCTGTGCACCATTGCTGCCAGCCATACATAGCCCTTCACAGTGCGCAGAGTGGGAGGGAAATGAAAAATAAAAGCTCCTGAGGGCACTTTGGTGATCCAGTTAAAACTTTATTGTTAATAGAGACTCACATATGTAAACGTTGTTTCTGTTTTTACATCATCATCTGTCTGGCAGACTGATATTGTAATTAGTACGATTCCATGTTGGAACCCTGTTGCAGAGATTGCTAATCTTTCCCTAATGCTCAGAGAAGGATAATTTCTTGTTATTGTTTGGAATGATTACAGCTCACTTAACTGACCAATTTAGTGGTCAGTTGAGTGGATAGACACTCATGAGTGGATAGACACCTGACTTATGTCTTCACAGTTGAATTATAACTTCCCTTATTAATGCTACCACAACCTTGATGAGTGCGCTCTCTCGAAATTACAGAACTGAATTAGATGAGTTGTCTAACTAGTTAAAGTTGCCTGTTAACCAACACAGAGTTTGTATAACCCTCCCTAAGCCTGGAAAGAAGTTAAAACTAAATGCAGCAAATTTACATTAGATGCTAATTGCAAGTCAATAATACTAAATTTTATAGAAGAGATTTACCCTTAAGATTCACTCTGCTACATAGCATATTCTCATGTTTGCACCTGTTTCAGCTGCATTCCATATGCTGACACTGACTTGTTGGGACAATTTGATTGCTCCCATGTTAAAACTTCTAACATCTATGTGGGAAAGTACTAGGAAAACAATGGGCTGAATCTTTTCGCAATTTGCGAAGTTTAAATTTTGTAGATACTTGTGACACAGTTTTCGCTGCACAAGGCCAAGCAAAATTTCTTGTCATTTGTTCCAAATTTGCCTCATTACTTACCTTCCCTGCTTTTCTGGAACTCTTCATGGCCAATACTAGTCTGAGTCTACCAGTTGGCAAAGCCAGAATTATTTGCCATTGCTGGATGCACCAGCATCTATGTCTGATGGTGCTGCTCCTGTAACAAGGTTATGCTGTCCTTGGCTTTTTTTTTTCAGGAAGTCATAAAAGCATCTATTCCAAAAAGTCTGGCTTGGAATGGTTTTAGGGCCAGTTTGATTATAGCTAACAGATACGGCCTCAGGCAACAGGCTTCCAAGTATTTTGAAGAAAGACTTGTACAATGGAAGGGGAGTGGCCAGTTCTCCCAGCTCAGCTTTCCTCTGGCCTGACTTTAGCAGTCTGGCTGTTCACTGAAAGCAGGCAGTCAGTGTGAGGCTGCTGGTCCAAGAAACAGCTCCATAGAAGAAGGTGTTCCATGCTGAATCCCTCTGCTATCTCGCTCTCTCCTATAAGACCCTGGGTTTGATTTTATCCTTTTCACTAAAGGGTGTTTATGGGAACTGTTGCGTGTATTTGGAACAGCATCATTAAATTGGGATAATCTGTTGGGCTTTCAGATAGGTTGTTATTTCGGTATTCTGTTCTCTTTTGGTTCTGTTTCATTCAGTAAGCTTGTAAATAAATTCTGTTTTGTTTAAAACGAAGTGGTTTGACCAGCTGCATCTCTTCTGGAACATCCACTTTACACATGCTTAAAACAACGAGCAAAGTTAGGGTCTGGGCTACTTCCTTGAAATGTTTTGAGGAGGTCTGGCTGTGTCCATAACAAATTGGGGGCTTTTTGTGGGATTTGTTCTACAAGTTTCAAATTGGGAATAGAGTTGTCAGATTCGAAGGCAGCGAGTGGTAGGTGTTAGTGTCTTTTGTTCCAGGTGTTGAGTTTGGTTGGTTTAAACAGTGCTTGGGATAACAATGGCTCATTCACTCATTAAGAGTTTTCTGGGGGTGGAAGAATTGTCTTTGGGGTTTTGCAAAAGGTGAATAAGACCGAGGTGCAGGAATTAGTAGACAAGCTGGGGTTGGAGCTACCTCCTTCCATGGGGAAAGGAGAGATAATTACAGCAGTGGCTCAGTAGTCAAACTTGCTGGAAACACCATCAGAATCTTTAGAGATGGCAAGCATTCAATTGAAAATGAAACAGCTTGAGGTAGAGGCAAAAGACAAGGAAAGAGCAACAGAACTGAAGCAGTTTGAATTACGATTAAAAGCAGAGGAAAGAGGAAAAGAATTAGTTGCTTTAGCAGAACAAAAAGAAAAAGAGAGAAAAGGAGAGGGGGGAAAGGAAGAAAGAGGGAGATTGAACTTCAGAAGTTGGCACTTAGACAGGAAAGTCAGCTTTGAAGGATGGAGATGAAGGTTGAAGGTGAGATTAGTGAGGAAGAGAATAAGGATGAGCAAACCCATGGTAGCCAAAGGCCTGGTGAGACACTGTTTAAATATATTAGAGCATTGCCTAAAATTTGATGAGAAGGATATGGAAGCCTTTTTCATTTTTTATTTAAAAAGGTGGCTAAACAAATGCAATGTGCAGTGACCATGTGGGTTTGTTGATCCAAACAAAACCTGTAGGTAGTGAGGTATTTGCATCACTATCAGAGGAGATATCTGGGGGGTATGAGGAGGTGAAGAAAGCCATCTTAAGTAGATATGAGATTGTGCGAGAAGCTTACAGGCAACATTTCAGGAATCTAAGGACAGACCCTGGTCAAATCAACCTCGAGTTTGAAAGAATCAAAGTAATTTTGACAGATGGATAAGGGCATTAAAAATAGAGCAAACCTATGACACTCTTCAAGAGACAATTATTGTGAAGGAGTTCAAAAATTCACTTTCTGAAGGAGTGAGAACTCATGGGGAACAGCAGAGAGTTAAACTGGCAAGATTAGCAGCTGAAATGGCTGATGGTTATGAGTTGGTCCATAAAGCAAAGTTTAACTTCCAGAATCAATTTCAATCTGTAAAGAATAGAAAAGAGAAATCCTCATGTGGAAAGGGAAACGTAGGTCTCAGTGAAGATCATAAGGAAACTTATCATAGGGTAAAAAGGAAACCCTTGAAGGGGACAGAGAAATTAAAAAGCTTCAGTGCAATAAAGTAGGCCGCATGAAATCACAGTGTTGGTTGGTTAGGAAAAACACTGGGATGTCAGCTGTAGGAAAACAGGATAAGCCAGTGAATTTTGTTGGAGTGGTAAGGGAAAGCACAGTGGGGGCTAGAACGCTGCACCAGGATGTACAAGCTGCTTGGAGTTTGGTTAAGGAGGAAGTGCCAAATCTTTTTAAACCATATACCTGTGAAGGTAAAGTTTACTTGCATAGGCCAGGAGCAGCAGGTAAAGAGGTTACAATATTAAGAGACACAGGATCATCTCAATCTGTTATGTTGAAATATGAGGAGAAATGTACTTCTAAAGGACTATTGCCAGAAAAGGTGCTAGTAACAGGAATTCCACAGTGAGACAAGAAGCACTCAATCATATAAAGTGAGGTTAAAGTGTCCACAGAAGAGTGGAGAATTTAGGGTAGGAGTACTGGACAAACTCTCAGCTCCAGGAATATAATTTGTCCTTCCAAATGATATTGCTGATTCACTGGTACGAGTGCTGCCTGCTGTGGTTGAAAGGCCAGTGAAAATTCAGGCAACTGAACTATTGCAGGACACACATCCTGGGATTTTTCCTGACTCTGTGGTAACGAGGTCACAAAGTCATCAGTTAAAACAGGAGAGATCAAAGAGTATCGATAAGCAAGGTGAAATGGAATTAGCAGAGACCCTGTTTGATCAGATGGTCAACACAAACCAGGAACAGATAGAAGACAGGGCAAAAATAGCTAGCTCAGATGAATTACAGCAGAAAGATGAAAATTTAAAGGGATTGAAGCAAAAGGCATACATGGAAAAAGAATCTGAATGTATCCCTGAATGCTATTATATTGAAAATGGTATTTTAATGAGGAAATGGTGATCATCATATATTCAGGCAGATGAGAAACGGGCAGAAGTTCATCAGGTCGTATTGCCACTGGGTTATAGAAAGGAGGTGTTGCTGGTAATGTAAACTTTACCACTAGAGGGATCATTTAGGAGTGCAGAAAACACAAGCTAAAATACAAAAACATTTTTTACTAGCCTGGACTACTCAAGGATATAGTTGAGTTTTGCCAGCCATGTTAGGTTTTTGGAAAACCACAGGCTATAATACCTATTTCTGTGTTTGAGGAACAATTTACAAGGGTCTCAACTGATTGTGTAGGACGCTGACGTAAAATGAAGTGGGAATGAAGTGAGTTAACAATAATGGATGTGTCCACTCGATTTCCAGAGGCCATTCCATTACATAATATCACAGCTAAAAGGATTGTAGAGGAATTATTCAAATTTTTCACGACACACAGACTACCCACACAAATACAATCAGATCAAAGGTCAAACCTCACATCAAAATTATTCAAGGA
Source organism: Chiloscyllium plagiosum (assembly GCF_004010195.1). NCBI lineage: Eukaryota > Metazoa > Chordata > Chondrichthyes > Orectolobiformes > Hemiscylliidae > Chiloscyllium > Chiloscyllium plagiosum. The sequence continues at coordinate 155,701,286 of NC_057710.1, read as the reverse complement.
AGTTATGGACAGTTTAGGAATAAAACAATTCAAACTTACTGCGTACCATCTAGAATCGCAGGGAGCACTAGAAAGATGGCATTAGGCATTAAAGTCCAGATTGAGGGCTTACAGTCAAGACTATCCAGATGACTGGGAGAAGGAAATTCTGTTTGTGCTTTATGTGATCAGAGATGCACCAAATGAATGACCAAATTCAGTTGATTTGAATTAGTTTTTGGACATGAAGTGTGAGGACCACTAAAATTGATTAAGGAGAAATAGGTAAGTCATAATTGAGAGACCACATATTTGGACTATGTGTCAAATTTTAGGGAATTATTAAATAGTGCTAGGGAGTTGGCTAGTCAGCATTTAAATGTATAGCAGCATACCATGGAACAGGAAGCAGACAAAAAATCAAAAACTCGCAATTTTGCTATTAGGGATAAGGTGTTAGTGATACTTCCAGTGATAGGTGAACCTTTAAAAGCAAGGTTTAGTGGACCTTATCAAGTCGAAAGGAGATTGAGTGAGGTGAGCTATTTGATAGGGACTCCAGACAGTAAGAAATCTCTGTGTGTGTCATGTGAATATACTCAAAAGGTATTTTGTCAGGGAAGGAAAGCCAAAAGAGACTGTGTTATTGGTTAGAACACAGATCCTGAATTAGACATTCCTCAAATTAAATTGGACAAATGAGGAAGTTGTCAAAAATTGAGATAAATTATTGAGTTACCTTCCAGAGGAAAATCAAAATGACCTGAAAGAGTTATTACTATCACATGGGGAGATATGTGGATATAAGCTGGGAAGTACTAACCTAATTATGTATGATGTAGATATAAGAGATGCTGTTCCGATTAAGTAACATCCTTATAGGCATAACCCTCTAAAGTTGGCACAGGTTCAAAAAGAGATTGAACACATGCTCCAAGACGACATAATCGAAGTGAGTTACAGTGACTGGAGCTCACCCATAGTCATGGTGCCAAATCCAGATGGTACCCAACAGTTCTGTGTGGACTATTGCAAAGTCAATGCCCTTACAAAGATTGGTGCATATCTGATTCCACGTTGAAAAGGTGGGACAAGCAGCTGACATATCAAAGTTGGAGTTGCTCAGAGGATACTGGCAGATACCTTTGTACAAAAGAGTGAAGACAATTTTGGCTTTTGTAATGCCAAATGGACCGTATCAGCTTAAAGTAATTTCATTTAGTATGTAAAATGCGCTAGCCCCATTTCAGACAGTCACCAATAAATAAAGTCATTACCGGATTACCTAATTGTGTGGTATATGTAGAAGACCTATTGATTTTTAGTCACACATGAAAGGAACATTTGCAACATTTATCAGACTTGTTCAATTGACTTCTTCAGAAGGCAGGCTTGGTGATAAACCTGGCTAAAAGTGAGTTTGCCAAAGCCCAAGTCACATTCCTTGGTCATGTTATTGGACATGGACAAATGGCCCCTCGGGATGCAAAACAAAGGTAACTGGGGAGCTTCCCATTCCACCAATGAAAACAGCCGTACTACAATTCCTGGAATTGAGTGGGTTTTACCATAAATTTGTACCAAGTTTTAGCAGTGTGGCTGCTCCACTCACTGAATTACTGACGAAAGGCAATAAGGTTCAGTGGGCAGCGAACTGACAGAAGACATTTGACAGCCTAAAAGCCGTGTTATCCACTGCCCCCATTTTAGCCACAACTCATTATGCAAAACCATTCAAGGTGGCTATCAACGCCAGTGATGTGGGTGTCGGAGCTGTGCTCTTGCAAGATGACGAGAAGACAAAGACCTACCGAGTATTTCTCCGGGAAGTTGAACATTCATCAGCAGAAATGTTCGATAGTTGAGAAGGAGACTCTGAGCTTGGTGTTGGGCGTTACAACATTTCAATGTTTGTTACCAGTAACATATCTGACACAATCATATACACTGACCATAACCCATTGAAGTTTGTGGAGAAATTTAAGGACAAACTGCCAGACTGTTTAGATAGAGCTTGTTGTTACAGCCATTCAATTTGAAAATTGTGCATGTGGCAGGACGAGAAAACGTGATTGCCAACGCATTGTCGAGACTTGAATGACAAACAGATATGCTTGGTAGCAGGAGTAAAATAGACAAATAGAATGTAGTTGTGCATGTTTGCATCATTAGTGTCAATGTAATATTGAATGTGTGTTGTAGTGTACTAACAGTTTAAGATTAAGAGGTTTTATAATGAAGCCATCTTTGGATATTGATGGTTCTTTTTTTTAAGGGAGAAAGTGTGACGATGCTGCTCCTATAACAAGATTATGCTGTCCTTGGCCTTTTTTTTTCAGGAGTTCATAAAAACAGCGATTCCAAAAAGTCTGGCTTGAAATGGTTTTAGGGCCAATTTGATTACAGCTAACAGATACTGCCTCAGCAAAAAGGCTTTCAAGTTTTTCAAAGAAAGACTTGTACAATGGAAGGGGAGTGGCCAGTTCTCCCAGCTCAGCTTTCCTCTGGTTTGACTTTAGCAGACTAGCTGTTCACTGAAAGCAGGCAGTCAGTCAGTTTGAGGCTGCTGGTCCAAGAAATAACAACATGGAAGGTGTTCATGCTTGAGTCCCTCTGCCATCTCGCTCTCTCCAGTAAAATCCTATGTTTAATGATCTCTTTTTCACCAAAGGGTGTTTACGGGCATTGTTGCAAGTATTTGGAAGCATCATTGAGTTGAGATGATCTTTTGGGTTTTTGGATAGGTTAGGGATATGGACTTCAGTAAGGTGTTCGACTTCAGTAAGGCATTCGACCAGGTTCCCCATGGGAGACTGGTTAGCAAGGTTAGATCTCATGGAATATAGGTGGAACTAACCATTTGGATGCAGAACTGGATCAAAGGTAGAAGATAGAGGGGGGTGGTGGTGGGTTGTTGTTCAGACTGGAGCCTGTGACCAGTGGAGTGCCACAAGGATCGGTGCTGGATCCACTATGTTGCGTCATTTATACAAATGATTTGGATGTGAGCATCAGGCGTATAGTTAATAAGTTTGCAGATGACACCAAAATTGGAAGTGTAGTGGACAGTGAAGAAGATTACCTCAGATTACAATGGGATCTTGACCAGATGGGCCAATGGGCTGAGGAGTGGCAGATGGAGTTTAATTTAAATAAATGTGAGGTGCTGCATTTTGGGAAAGCAAATCTTAGCAGGACTTAATGGTAAATGAGTTTTGAGAAGATATGTAGCTCAGGTTGAGGTTCTGGATGTAGGTTTGCTCACTGAGCTGGAAGGTTTGTTTTCAGATGTTTCATCACCGTACCCGGTAACATCTTCAGTGAGCCTCCGGATGAAGGACTGGTGGTATAACCCGCTTTCTATTTATATTTTGAGTTTCCTTGGATTGGTGGCGTCATTTTCTGTGGTGACATCATTTTCCTATGGTGATATCATTTCCTATGGTGATGTCATTTCCTGTTCTTTTTCTCAGGGGGTGGTAAATGGGATCCAAATCAATATGTTTGATGATAGAGTTCCGTTTGGAATGCCATGCTTCTAGGAATTCTCGTGCATGTCTGTTTGGCTTGTCCTAGGATGGATATGTTGTCCCAGTCGAAGTGCTGTCCTTCCTTATCTGTATGTAAGGATACTAGCGAGAGTGGGTCATATCTTCTTGTGGCTAGTTGGTGTTCATGTATCCTGGTGGCTAGTTTTCTGTCTGTTTGTCCAATGTAGTATTTGTTACAGTTCTTGCAAGGTATTTTGTAAATGTAAATGTACAGACAACAAGCAAAACGAATGTACATCCAGAACTTAATGGTAAGGCCCTAGGGAGTGTTGCTGAACAAAGAGTGCTTGGAGTGCAGGTTCATAGCTCCTTGAAAGTGGAGTCTCAGGTAGATAAGGCATTTGGTATGCTTCCCTTTTTGATCAGACCCTTGAGTACAGGAGTCGGGAGGTCATGTAGCGGCTGTACAGGACATTGGTTAGGCCACTGTTAGAATATTGTGTGCAATTCTGGTCTCCTTCCTATCGGAATGATGTTGTGAAACTTGAAAGGGTTCAGAAAAGATTTACAAGGATGTTGCCAGGGTTGGAGGATTTAAGCTACAGGGAGAGGCTGAACAGGCTGGGGCTGTTTTCCCTGGAGCCTCGGAGGCTGAGGGGTGACCTTATAGAGGTTTATAAAATCATGAGGGACATGGATAGGGTAAATAGACAAAGTCTTTTCCCTGGGGTCGGGGAGTCCAGAACTAGAGGACATAGGTTTAGGGCAGAGGTGGGGAACCTTTTCATGTTGGAAGGCCGCATTATGTTAGTTGTAATCTAATAAGGCCACATCTAAAAAACTTCAATTAGATATTCTTCAAAGTTCACATTATTTTGTAAAAATCTAACTAGATTTTATAACTAAATCATGAGCATAGCAGGTGTCAAAATAGCCCTTATGACTTAACAATTTTTTAATTGTGGCAGTCAGTCTGTGAGGAATATTTCATTGTATTTTCTTTTACTCTCTGGTATTTTAAATACATTCATTTTAAGATTAAAATAAAAATAATAAAGGAAGAAAAAAATTAATAAAAAACATAAGATTTGTTCTGCAAAATTTGGATTCATTCAAAAGGCCACACACAATGGCCTGGAAGGCGCAGGTTCCCCAGCCCTGGTTTAGGGTGAGAGGGGAAAGATGTCAAAGGGACCTAAGGGGCAACCTTTTCACACAGAGGGTGGTGTGTGTATGGAATGAGCTGCCAGAGGAAGTGGTGGAGGCTGGTATAATTACAACATTTAAAAGGCATCTGGATGGATATAAGAACAGGAAGGGTTCAGAGGGATATGGGCCGCATGCTGGCAGGTGGGATTAGATTGGGTTGGGTTATCTGGTCAGCATCGATGAGTTGGACCGAAGGGTCTGTTTCTATGCTAGGTTAAGTTAGTCTGTTCTCTCTTGTTTGTGTTTCATTTGGTAATCTTGTAAATAAGTTCTGTTTTGTTTAAAACTAAATGGTTTGACCAGCTCATCTCTCTAGAATATCCACTTTACACATTCTTAAAATAATTATCAAAATTAGAGTCTCGGCTATTTTCTTGAAATGTTTTGAGGGAGTCTGGCCTGGTCCATAACAGATGGCACCATTCAGAAAGAGGCACTTCCATTTGGAGCTGTTGGGCATGGTTCCTGCTATTTACTCATAGTTAGAGACAAAAGAAAACTGCAGCTGCTGCAATCCAAAGGAGACAGGCAGGAGGCTGGAAGAACATAGGAAGCCAGGCAGCCTCAGGAGGTGGAGAAGTCGACGTTTTGGATGTAACCCTTCTTCAGGACTGGGGGTGGACAGAGACATGGCAGAGATCTTGCTTTATGGACATAGGTAGTGCAAAGGAAGGATGTCCTCCTTTCCCAGGACTGACAGTGGAAGCCATGATACCGGAAGCTTCCCACCTGGTCTGCGATTACCACCTTGGTTAGTGCCAAATCAGCCAATGGGAGGAACACCCAATAATGTCGGAAGGTCAATAACCTTTTCTGTTCAACAACGTAAGTGCCACCACCTTCTCTCTGAGATGTCGTACTTGGTCTATCTCTGCTACTACATCCACCCTCTATCCAGGTACATGCTGTACCACTCTCACAATTGCATACAACATCTTCCCTTACTTACCTTGGCCCACCTCAATCCCTGACACTACTAACCCTGCATGGCCTCTGTACTACCCACTTCCTCATTCAGGACACTATTTGCACCAACGCCTATTTTTATTTCACTCATTCCCTCTCTTTCTCTCATTCCAGATAAAAGAACTGCTTGACATTCTGCTCCTTATCCCTTGTGAGAGTAAGAGCTTGACTCTGACCACACAATGTAACTTATTAACTGTGTCCAAGATCCTGAACTGATCCTGGAGGGTGCCTTTGACTTACTGTACAGGGACCCCATGTCTGAAAGTTGTCTCCCATGGCGTTACTGAGGACTGCTGAAAACCATGACTAGCTTTCTGACTTTATTAGCGCTAAATGGCAAGGCTAGGCAGAAATACTGTGTGCCTGGTAAAACAAGACAAGGCAGGAACGCTGAGCATCCAGGAAGCTCAAAGTGGATGATTACAAACAGAACTAGTGAACATCCCTGAGATACAGCCTGGTGTAATCCGTGAGCTGGGTTCCTGTCCCTGTGTGCCATGTACGCATGCAACACCCTGAAAGAGACTTTTCCCATGGAGTCCACCAGAATGGAAGCTTCTATTGTTACAAATGTCTCTCTGGCTGAATTGTACCATTGAATGAAAGTGAGCTTTGGGAAGCCTACTAAAATGACAGGAAAAGGCTTTAGGCCACGTGGCAATTAACTGCCCAAATACATGCCACCTGCCCTGGATGGCATTGTATCGACGTTGGTAGGAGCACCCACTTCATGGGAAAACTGCAAAGTAAAACCTAGCTTCCTATCATTGGGTTCTTGCAGGACTGATTTTGTCACATGAATGTGCATTTCACACAAGACAATCCCCCACAACATCCACAATCATTGTGTCCTAGCTGCCTGGCCCTGACACAGCAAGCAAACAATTTACTTTGTCTCTGAAACTACCTTCCCTCCCTTCATCCAAAAGCCTCAGCAACGTGTACCTCTAACAGTGGCATGGCTGAGCTGCCACTCCTCTGCTGGAAGCAAGCTTTGTTCCTCCATTCAATGAAAGCTGTTGCCACATCCTCTTAGTTGGCTACTCTCACAAAATACTGCACCGGGCTTCCAACGCAAGCCCTCTTGAGATTAAGCCCGGCTCCTAATCCTGAAATTGGGACAATTTACCCTCTGGAAAAGTTGAGCCCTATTTTCCAACAACATATTGTATGTTAATCCTAAATCTTGGTCCAACATCTGTATAAGTTAATTTTCTCAATAATGTAATAAGAGAAATTGACCCATTTAAAGAAGAATTTTGCACTCTCGGTTTTAGATACAACATTGAATAATAATATGCATCTACATAAGGTGTTCGGAATCCAATTGATATTTAGGGACTTCATGCCACTTGCTCATACTAGGAGAAAGTGAGGACTGCAGATGCTGGAGATCAGAGCTGAAAATGTGTTCCTGGAAAAGTGCAGCAGGTCAGGCAGCATCCAGGGAACAGGAGAATTGACGTTTCGGGCATGAGTTCTTCTTCAGGAAGAAGGGCTCATGCCCGAAACATCGATTCTCCTGCTCCTTGGATGCTGCCTGACCTGCTGCGCTTTTCCAGCAACACATTTTCAGCACTTGCTCATACTGCATGCATACTGCTTTCCTCAGTTTCAGTAGTGCCAATCATGCTTCAATTTCTCTTCAAATTGTATGTGCATTTTATATACTCAAGTAAAAGTCGATCTCATGTAAAAGTTAACTTATTTTTGGCCAAAAAATCTGGAATTTTACGTGTATCTCATGTAAAAGTCGACCCTAGTTCTTCACAAATAACAGATCAACATTTGTGAGTCAAGATATTATCCTGTACATAAATGTTACGAAGAGGAAATTAATTTTCTCCCTTTGTGTGCAGTTCAGCTGAGCTCAGTTGTCCTAGAACATAGAACATAGAACATGGAACAATACAGCACAGAACAGGCCCTTCGGCCCACGATGTTGTGCCGAACTTCTAACCTAGATTAAGTACCCATCCATGTACCTATCCAAATGCCGCTTAAAGGTCGCCAATGATTCCGACTCTACCACTCCCACGGGCAGCGCATTCCATGCCCCCACCACTCTCTGGGTAAAGAACCCTCCCCTATACCTTCCACCCTTCACCTTAAATTTATGTCCCCTTGTAACACTCTGTTGTACCCGGGGAAAACGTTTCTGACTGTCTACTCTATCTATTCCTCTGATCATCTTATAAACCTCTATCAAGTCACCCCTCATCCTTCGCCGTTCCAACGAGAAAAGGCCGAGAACTCTCAACCTATCCTCGTACGACTTCCTCTCCATTCCAGGCAACATCCTGGTAAATCTTCTCTGCACCCTCTCCAAAGCTTCCACATCTTTCCTAAAGTGAGGCGACCAGAACTGCACACAGTACTCCAACTGTGGCCTAACCAAAGTCCTGTACAGCTGCAACATCACTTCACGACTCTTGAATTCAATCCCTCTGCTAACGAAC
>NC_057710.1:155676754-155692450 GCF_004010195.1 Chiloscyllium plagiosum | reverse complement strand
CAAATGCCTTACTAGAATCCATGTACACTACATCCACTGCTCTTCCCTCATCCACATGCTTGGTCACCTCCTCGATGAATTCAATAAGACTTGTAAGGCAAGACCTACCCTTCACAAATCTGTGCTGGCTGTCCCTAATCAAGCAGTGTCTTTCCAGATACTCATAAATCCTATCCCTCAGTACCCTTTCCATTACTTTGCCTACCACAGAAGTAAGACTAACAGGCCTGTAATTCCCGGGGTTATCTCTATTCCCTTTTTTGAACAGGGGCACAACATTCGCTACTCTCCAGTCCCCTGGTACCACTCCCGTTGCCAGTGAAGACGAGAAGATCATTGTCAACGGTACTGCAATTTCCTCTCTTGCTTCCCACATAATCCTAGGATATATCCCGTCAGGCCCGGGGGACTTGTCTATCCTCAAGTTGTTCAAAATGTCCAACACATCTTCCTTCCTAACAGGTATCTCTTCTAGCTTACCAGTCCATTTCACACTCTCCTCTTCTACAATACGGTCCCTCTCGTTCGTAAATACTGAAGGGAAGTACTTGTTCAAGACCTCTCCTATCTCTTCCGACTCAATACACAGTCTCCCACTACTGTCCTTGATCGGACCTACCCTCGTTCTCGTCATTCTCAGGTTTCTCACATACGCATAAAATGCCTTGGGGTTATCCTTGATCCTATCCGGCAACGATTTTTCATGCCCTCTCTTAGCTCTCCTAATCCCTTTCTTCAGGTCCCTTCTGGCTATCCTGTATCCCTCCACTGCTCTGTCTGAATCCTGTTTCCTCAACCTTATGTACGCCTCCTTCTTCCTCTTTACCAGACATTCAACCTCTCTCGTCAACCAAGGCTCCCTCACACGACCATTTCTTTCCTGCCTGATAGGTACATACATATCATGGACACGTCGTATCTGCTCTTTGAAAAAGTTCCACATTTCCTCCACATCCTTCCCTGACAGCCTATGCTCCCCACGTATGCTCCTCAAATCCTGCCTTACAGCATCGTAATTTCCCTTCCCCCAATTATAAAATCTACCTTGTTGTGCGCACCTATCTCTCTCCATAACCAAGGTGAAAGTCACAGAATTGTGGTCACCATCACCAAAATGTTCACCCATTAACAAGCCCACCACTTGTCCCGGTTCATTACCGAGTACCACATCCAATATGGCCTCCCCTCTGGTTGGACAATCCACATACTGCGTTAGACAAGCTTCCTGGACACACTGCACAAACACCGCCCCATCCAATCTACTTGATCTAAAGAGCTTCCAATCAATATTTGGGAAGTTGAAGTCGCCCATGACTACGACCCTGTGGCTTCTGCACCTTTCCAAAATCTGTTTCCCCATCTGTTTCTCCACATCTCTGCTGCTATTGGGGGGCCTATAGTAAACACCCAACAAGGTGACTGCTCCTTTCCTATTTCTGACTTCAGCCCATACTACCTCCAGAGGCAGATCCCCCTCAAACTTCCTTTCTGCAGCCGTTATACCATTTCTAATTAGCAATGCCACTCCCCCTCCTTTTTTCCCACCCTCCCTAATCTTACTGAAACATCTGTAACCAGGAACCTCCAACAACCATTCCTGTCTATCCACGTTTCCGTGATGGCCACAACATCGTAGTCCCAGGTACCGATCCACGCCTTAAGTTCACCCACCTTGTTTCTGATACTCCTTGCGTTGAAGTATACGCACTTGAGCCCATCTCTGTGTCCGCAAGTAGTCCCTGTCAGTGCTACCTTCTCCACAGCCTCCCTACAGTCTTTTGCATCCTGACACACAGCTAGCTTACTTGCTGGACTACAAGTCCGGATCCCATCCCCCTGCCAAATTAGTTTAAACCCCGCCGAAGAGTGCTAGCAAACCTACCCCCCAGGATATTGGTGCCCTTCTGGTTCAGGTGCCACCCGTCCTGTTTGTACAGGTCCCACCTTCCCCAGAGTGCAGTCCAATTGTCCAAATATCTGAAGCCCTCCCTCCTACACCATCCTTGCAGCCACGTGTTCAACTGCACTCTCTCCCTATTTTTTGCCTCACTGTCACGTGGCACCGGCAACAACCCAGAGGTGACGACTCTGTCTGTCCTAGCTTTTAGCTTCCTGCCTAACTCCTTGAGCTCTTGAATGACCTCCCCATCCCTCTTCCTACCTATGTCGTTGGTGCCAATGTGTACCACGACTTCTGGCTGCACACCCTCCTCCTTAAGGATTCTGAAGACACGGTCTGAGACGTCTCGGGCCCTAGCACCCGGGAGGCAACAAACCATCCGTGAGTCTCGCCCATGTCCACAGAGCCGCCTGTCCGTCCCTCTAACTAGAGAGTCCCCTATCACTAGCGCTCTCCTCCTCTCCCCCTTTCCCTTCTGAGTCTCAGTGCCACAGACCCCTTCACTGCAGCTTACACCTGCAACGCTGTCCCCCCCAACAGTTTCCAAAGCTGTATATTTATTTTTTAGGGGCACGTCCACAGGGGAACCCTGCACTGCCTGCTTCTTCCCCTTCCCATCTCTAACTGTTACCCAGCTACCTCTGTTCTCCAGCGTAACTATGTCCCTGTAGCTTCTATCAATCACCCTCTCAGCGAATAATCCTCAGTTCATCCAACTCCAGTTCCAGTTCCCTAACTCGTTCGGTGAGGATCAGGATCTGACTGCATTTCCTGCAGACGAAGTCGGCAGGAGTATCGGTGGTCACCCCTACCTCAAACATCCGGCAGGAGGAACATTCCACCGCCTGCGCTGCCATGACTGTACACTGTACACTTTCTCCAAAAACAAGAACACTGTAGCAGTTATAGAATACAGTCCTGTTACTGTAATTTGTTGTGGTTTTATTTTCTTTATTTGTTTAGAGATCAATTGGGCTTCTGCTAATGATATGGTATTTTAGACTGTAGCATGAATTTCAGCCCCTCAAAAGTAGTATCCATAAGACCCCATAAACTTAATGTCAAAAAAAGTCTAAAATTTTGACTTTTACATGAGTATATGCGGTATATGTATTTTGGATTTGCGTATGTCTGCCTACATCCATTTTTGAATCAGTTTATGCATGACCGTAGCATTAGCAATGAAATGGACCATAAGCCATTTATTGGTTGCTTTGGGAAGATGGGATTGAGTCCCTTTTATAAGTATGGGAAAACCATTTGGATTACAGAAAAATGCCCTGATGTTATAAATAATTGGAGAACAAATGTGCAGTGCTGAGCTCTAGTAAGTTCTGCAGAAGGACCTAGACAACAATTCAAGTTGCCAAAATTACATTAGAAGGAATTCATTAAAGATAGGAAAAAGGGTTTAAAACTCAGGGGGAAATGAGAGAGATACCCAATGACTGGATCTAACAGGCCTTGGGGGTGCTTACAGAGATCTTGGAGTGCTAGTAAACTCAGCATGTATAACATTCAGGCAATACATAGCAACTCTGTCATATTCCTATCAATCAAACCTAAACAACTCTGCATCAGCAGGCAACAGCTGACAGTTTTTCAAGTTGTCACAACAGTATATTTCAGTTTGTGGGAGTTTGCAAGTCAGTGAGTGCCTCTGCATTTCATGGAACCAGATTGTGATCCGATTGTGCAGCCATTGATAACAGAGAAGCTTTAGGTGTCAGGAATGCTGACTAATCCTGAGTCACAGAGTCACTGAGTTATACAGCACGAAAACAGACCCTTTGGTTCAATTTGTCCATGTCAACCAGATATCTTAAATTGATCTAGTCCCACTTCCCAGCATTTGGCCCATTTCATAAATAACAGTCATAGAACTATGTTTAACCAAATGACATGGTTTCAAAATATGTCATACATTTTCACCTTGAACAACTATGCAAATACTGACTATATGACATATACACAGTAATCCTTTAATCTATTAAGTTTGCTTCCAATATGTTCAGAGTTTGAAAGTATGGTTGTGGGAAATTTTAAAGTTATTTTCCTGGGGATTTTAGGTGAGGTGCCCCTATTACACTCCAATATTTATTTGTTGTTGCCTTTTCTGGCTTCTCTGCAAGCCACAGGGTGAGCATGGCTGCTTCAAGGTCACTACCAGTTCTTTCAGCAGTTGGCCATTAAAAGATAGCAGGAATTGTCATGTTGTGACCCACCCATGCAATTTTCCCTCTCTCCACTCTGCCAGATAACACAGGCTCTCTGTAACCTCCCTTCACAAGATATGGTTTGTGTCAGAAGCACCATGTCAAAATGATATATTACTATGTTCTTTACCCTCCTCTTGAAAGTATGTCAGTGCTCAGTTAGCTCGACGGTTGGTTTTCCAAGCAGCGTGAAGCCAACAGCATGGGTTCAAACCCCACATCCCTGAGGTTACCATGAAGGGCTCTCCTTCTCAACCTGTCTCCCCTCGCCTTCAGGTTAAATCCCCACCAGTCATTTCACTCTGATGAAAGAGTAGCCCTATGGTCTGGTAAGACTATGGTGACTTGGCTGTGACTTCAAGTATGTAGAAGTGAATATGCCAATGAAAAATGTGTATCAGTAAAAAGAAACCCTTTATTTTAGGCATGATAATTCAAGAAAAGAAATAGAAATAAAGTTTAACAATTAGTCATAGTGACAAAAGAAATCTCATTCTCTACTACAATATGCATCCAATGAGACTTGTTGAATTTTCACGATGGTTTTAACAACAGTGAATCATTCTTTACCGCCATATTTATACTAAAATGAAATCCCTTTGTAGACATAAGCTTCCAGCAGTCTGGAAAGCTACATAGCAGCTCTGTTCTGTAGGAGAATGTCTAATGGGTGAAATTCCTGTCTTTTTTAATTTAGTAAACCATCAAACCAGACACCATTTTGGATATTATTAGATATATTCACTAGGCCATTGCAAATGATTTCTTTATTATTCTGTTGCTATTTCAAGCCATAATGTTTGAATACGTCATAATGGGATATCCTAGCAATATGAAAGATTTCACAGATATGTCTTGTCCATAAAGTAGATAAATCCAACCCAACTCATTATCACTGTACCAGTCATTAACAAAGTGATGTGAGGTGTCAACAGTGGTAACAAGTGGCACTTGCTAAACAATGACGTGCTCAGAACAGTGAGTTTGGATTTTTCCAGGGATACTCAGCTCCTGACCTCATTCCAACCTTGATTCAAGCATGGACAAAAGAGATGGGATCTATTGTCCATAACATCAGGACAATATTTGATTGTGTGTGTCAATAAGAAACTCTAACAAGATCAGAGTCAGTTGGAATCAGAGGGCAAACTCTCCCTGTACGGAGGGCGAAAGTGAGGCCTACAGATGCTGGTGATTAGAGTCGATAGTGTGGTGCTGGAAAAGCACAGCCAGTCAGGTAGCATCCGAGGAGCAGGAGAGTCAACATTTCAATCATTCCTCACCAAGGCGCCTTTGACTGGCCTTCCCAAACCCATAACACTTATAATTTAGAAGGACAACTGCAACATGTGTTAGAACATCGCCAACTGCAAGTTCCCCTCCAATCCACTTACCATCCCGATATGGAACTATACTGCCTTTCCTTCACTGCCTCTAAGACAAAGTCTTGAACTCCTCTCTTAACAGTGCCATGGGTAGCCTAACCTGTAGGGTCAAGAAGGCAACTCACCACTTTCTCAAAGGCAATTAGGAATGAACAATAAACCAACAATGCCCATATCCGATAATGAATAAGAAAAGCAATAGTAAATTGTCTAATCCGAGTCTAAGTGCAAGCATTCCTGACATTATTAAACATTTTACCAAACACCAAGTCCTTGTTGATTTCGTACCCAACTTTCTGTCAAACACTGGCATGCATGTATGTAAGTAATTTGCAAGTAGCTCAGCGGCCAGAAATGAACTAATTTTCATGGGAAATCTTGAAAAACATTGATGTGCCTTACAAAATGGAATATTGTACTGAGCAACCATAAAACAGAGCCCACCTCTGATGTTGCACTGCCATTAGAGACAGTATCTCTGACTTCAAACAAAATTAAGGCTTGCTGGTCAGTTAATAAAGTGTATTTCCTACTCTAAGGTACTTGCACAACTTAGTAACAGTATATATAATGGCTAATGCCACTCTCTCAACTTTTGAATGATTTTGTTTTGAATTCATTGACAGACAAGAAGCATATCCTGCAGACCTCCCCACAAAATAGAATCATAGAGATGTACAGCACAGAAACAGACCCTTCGGTACATCTCATCCATGCTGATCAGATATCCGAATCTAATCTAGTCCCATTTGCCAGCATTTGGCCCATATCCCTCTAAACCCTTCCTATTCATGTATCCATCCAGATGCCTTTTAACTGTTTTAATTGTACCAGCCTGCACTACTTCCTCTGGCAGCTCATTCCATGAAAAAATTGCCCTTTAGATCCCTTTTAAATATTTCCCCTCTCACGCTAAACCTAGTTCTGGACTCCCCCACCCCAGGGAGAAGAGATAATGCTACTGTTAACCCCTGTCAAGAGGTAGTACATGTTAAAACCAATTGTATCTTTGTATTATAGTTGGTCAAGGAGCATCAACCATGCAGCATGAATGAAAGCAAAGTTCAGCGGAAGCTGGAAATCTGGCTAAATCCTGAGGAACTTAACTGTTAAACTATGATGGAAGCAGGTGATGAGAGAACAAATAACAAGAGAACCTCACTTGGCCTTATCCTCACCAATATGTCTGATACATGGTCAGCAATCACATGGCAGTTTTGAGTTAGCAAGTGCATTATATTATAAAGCGAAGGTTGATCTTCCCTCTGAGAACTAAAACCGTGTCACCCAAAAGGGAACATCTCGCTCGATAATCTGTAAAAGAGGAGTGGGAGAATGGATGTAATCTGTTCTTTCAGCAACTTCTAGTGGTTAAATAACTTTAATACTCACTTTAAAATCCACAAATAAGAATTCATTTATCTAATAGTGAACAAATTAACTAAACTATTAACAAACCAAATGAATCCTTTCTAACTACTGACTATTCCAAATAACGCAAGATGCAAATGGTGTGCTGAACCAATGAGTACAAGTACCACTTGTATAACAAAACAATGGAATTTAGTCTCTCAAAATTACAGCCAGATTACTTGTCTTCTGGCACTTTCTGTGTCATCTCCACTGATCCTTCTGTCAAGAATGTTTTCTCGGTAGACTTTTCTGTCAGGAATTTAGATGGTATGCTGTGTTACCATGGTAAATAGATGGTGCTTTCTCTAAGAGCTGTGAGCTGTTTTCTCTTAGCAGATGGCAGTTAGTTCTGCTGATTTTTCAACTGCCCCCTTCTTATATGCCCTTGATGACCTATCAATATTTTTACAATTGGATTGGTCCTAGGTTGTGAAAACTATCAGATTTAAATTTAAAAGATTTTTGGTAGCTAAGGGCCTGATTTAAGTTGATTGGCTAAATTTAAACCCTGTTGTCTGAATAAAATTGCTGCTTGGCCTTTTGATACAAAATGTTTCATTTCAGGCTCGCTATTCCTGCAAACTTTTAACCAGCTCAAAGACAGCCATTTTAACTCTAAGCATCAAAAAAACACCATCTTTTAAAGGGACCGCACAATGGTTTCCCCATTTTACAATTTTACATATACCAACTTTGCAACACTTCCCACCCACTTAAGAAAAAAATTGAATTGAATTGAATTTATTGTCATGTGTACCGAGGCAAGTGAAAAGTTTTGTCTTGTGAGCAATACAGGCAGATCACGGAGTTAAGTAGCAGAGATAGTAAATAATAGGTAAACAGTGGCAACAACAAAAACACAGGTATAGGCGAATGTTAAGAGTTTGTGAATCCATTGCGTACTCTAACAACAGGAGGGTAGGAACTATTGCAAGACCGGCTGGACCGTGTGTTCAGGCTTCTATACCTTCTCCCCGATGGTAGAGGTTGTAGAAAAACATTGCCAGGGTGGGATGGATCTTTGAGAATGCTGGTGACCTTTCCTTGACAGTGGGCCTGGTAGATGGATTCTATAGATGGGAGATTGGCCTTTTTGATTGTCCGGGCCGAGTTCACCACTCTCTGTAACCGTCTCCGATCTTGAATGGTACAGTTGCCATACCAGGTAGTGACACATCCAGACAGAATGTTCTCGATGGCACACCTATAAAAGTTGGCAAGGGTATTCGCCATCGTGCCAAATTTCCTCAGCTGCCTGAGGAAGAAGAAATGTTGTTGGGCCTTTGTACCCAGTGTGTCCACATGAAGAGTCCAAGAAAGCTTGTTGTGGATGACCACTCCCAGGAGCTTGACACTCTTCACTCATTCCCCCTCTGTGCTGTTAATGTGTCGGGGGGCATGAGTAACATCCTGCCAAAAGTCAATAATGAGTTCCTTGGTTTTGCCGGCATTGAGAGCTAGCTTATTCTCAGTGCACCATTTTTCCAGGTCTTCCACCTCCCCGTCTGTTTCATCACCATTTGAGATTCGACCAACTATGATGGTGTCATCAGTGAACTTGTAAATGGCATTAATCTGGTATTTGGAGACACTGGGGAATGTGAGGTCTGCAGATGCTGGAGATCGGAGCTGAAAATGTGTTGCTGGAAAAGTGCAGCAAGTCAGGCAGCATCCAAGGTGCAGGAGAATCCCCGTTTCGGGCATGAGCCCTTCTTCAGGAATTTGGAGACACAGTCATGGATATACAGTGAGTACAGTAGGGGCTGAGTATGCACCTCTGGAGGCTCCAGTGTTGAGTGTTAGTGAGGATGAAATATTGTCCCCAATCTTCACTGATTGTTGCCTGTGGGTGAGGAAACTGAGGATCCAGTTGCAGAGAGTGGGGCTTAGTCCGCGATCACTAAGTTTAGTAATCAGTCTCAGGGATAACAGTGTTGAAGGCTGAACTAGAGTCAATGAGTAGGATTCTTACGTAGCTGTTCTTGGTGTTGAGATGTTGTGGGGAGGAGTGAAGGGCAAGTGAAAAGGCATCTGACATGGATCTGTTGGTCCGATAGGCAAATTGGAGAGGGTCAAGAGGAGTGGGGAGGCTGGAGTTGATTGATGCCTTTCAAAGCACTTCATGACCAGGTGGCTTCCATTATAAAAAGATGGCTTCATTTATTTCCCTCTAAAACCCTAATTCCATTACATTAATCTAGAATTACACATTTTGTATCAATTCTATTTGTATAAAACACTGAACACGATCATTTCTATAAACTTTTTTAAACCCATGATAAAACATGCACAATAACATTTTCACGACCTGCAACATGTACAATTCATAAATTAAATACTTGTTACATGAAACTCCAATGAAATCATCTTATGTTCCTGTCATTAAACCTTTCCAGAAATGTTTACTTATACTGACCAGATGTGGTCAGTATAAGTGATCATCTCAGGCACATTGTTCGCAATGCAAACATTAAAATGTTGTAAGGCCATTATCAAACTCAACAACTCTTTTTCAAAGTTTGAATATTTTTTCAAGCAGATATTGAGGTTTTTTTGAAACATAACCAATTAGCCTTTCAATTCCACATTTATCCTCCTGTAACAACACAACTCTAACACATACATCACTTGCATCAATGGCAACTTTAAAGGGTTTCAGAAAATTTGGAATGGCTAAAACTGGTGTTGTGGTTAACATTGCTCTTAAATTTTCAAATGCCTCCTGCCATTGTTCTGTCCACCAAAATTTCATTTTTTTAACAAGTCCGTTAACCGTGCCACTACACTACTAAAGTTTGGGACAAATTTCTGGTTGAATCTGTTCAATCCTAAAAGTTGTAGCACTTCTTCAAGGATGGTCTTGGAAATTTCTCGATCGCCTCCATCTTCATGTTCCATTGTGGCTGGTATTGTGTCCTAAGAATGTCACTTTCACCTTCGCAAACTCTTCTTTTGCCAAGTTTATGACCAACTTTGCCTTCCATACTCTCCCAAAGAGCTCTGTCAAATGCACCATGTGATCTCCCCACGACTGGCTGAAGATCACTAAGACATTTATGTAGACAGCACAATTAACCAATCCTGCAACAACTCTGTTTATAAGCCTTTGAAGAGTGGCTGGTGCATTTTTTATTCCAAAGGGCATTACTTTAAATTGATATAGCCCATTTGGGGTCACAAAAGCAAAAACTTCTCTGACAATGGTATTTGCCAGTAACCATGAAGTAAGTCCAACTTTGTGATATGTCCCATTTTTTCCACACAATCGTCCAGCCTGAGAATTAGCTATGAGTCAAATTTTGTCACACTGTTGACCTTTCAATAATCCACACAGAATTGTTGAGTACCATCAGGCTTTTGAAACATCATGATCAATGAACTCCACTCGCTTTGACTTGTCTCTATGATGTTTTCTTGGCTCATCGCTTTCACTTCCTTTTGAACCTGTAATGCTTTGAGAAGATTAAGCCTGTAGGATTGCAAGTTCAAAAGGAAGTCCAAGAAAATGTCACAGAGACAAGTCAAAGTGAATGGAGTTCACTGATCATGTTGGTTCCAAAGCCTGATGGTACTCAACAATTCTGCATGGATTATCGGAAGGTCAACAGTGTGACAAAATCTGACTTATAGCCAATTCCCAGGCTGGAGGATTGTTGTTTATTACAGCAGCAACCTCATGTACTATGGTATTTGTCCTCCCCATGCAATTTCCAAAAATGTCTTCATCGCACTGTAACAAAATTTTCAATTCAGTTCTCTGTTCCTGGGACAGATAGCTCACTACCCTATCCCATTCTTTTGAGGACTTCCTCCTTAGTCAATTTATTCTGAGGCACATCAAAATCCAAATCTTCTGGATTTGATTCCTCACCTTGAATGGCAGTAACCCACACCTGTTTCTCCAGTTCCCTTTACCTGTCATAATAATATTTCAGAATGTTCACATAACATACTGATTTTTTTTCTATCTGGCATCGTTACCAGATTATTTACCAACCTAACTGCTTCTCAGGATGATAGGGAACACTAAACCTTGCTCTGAAAGGACCCCCTACCATTGGTAACAGCACCAATCCCTAATGCCCATGGTAAATGTACAAAGTTTAGATTTCTTATCCGCCCTTTGCTTCATTAGGTTCAGTGTCCCCTTCACAAATGATGTCCAGCTAATTCACCGACACTGTTTAATCTTTCTCTCACCTCAGGTACATAATCTAACTGAGATCTCTGACTTCGGACCTATCAAACCTTTATTTAAGTAATTTTAAAGATCCTCTTTCTTTTTGTCCAAATATTATTTCAAATGGAGTAAGCTGAGTTCATTCGTTTGGAGCATTTGTAAAAGCAAACATTGTAAATGGGATACCTGTATCCGAACCCTGACAATAAACCCTCAACGTGGTCTTTAGAGTCTGATGCTACCTTTCCAATGCTCCCTGGGATTCAGGACAGTTAACACTTGATGTTTGATACCTAGTTGAAACTTTATTGCTGGAACAGCACAGCAGGTCAGGCAGCATCCAGGGAACAGGAGATTCGACGTTTCGGGCACAGGCCCTTCTTCAGGAATTCCTGAAGAAGGGCCTGTGCCCGAAACGTCGAATCTCCTGTTCCCTGGATGCTGCCTGACCTGCTGTGCTGTTCCAGCAATAAAGTTTCAACTTTGATCTCCAGCATCTGCAGACCTCACTTTCTCCCCCATGTTTGATACCTAGACTATCCATGACCACCTCAAATAATACGACAGTAAAATTGCACCCTTGGCCTGACTGAATCTCCCTGGTAGATCATAACTTGTAAAGAAAGCAAGCAACTGCTCCACAACCTTTTTTGCCTTGACATTCCTGAATGGAATTGCCTTTGGAAACCTGGAACGATTATGGCAGTAAATACTGAATCCCACTTTTGGTTTTAGGGACAGGACCCACAATCAATCATAACCCGTGTAACATTTCTTCAAATGTGGGAGTTGGCATCGATGGCGCTGCTTTGATCACCGCCTGTGGCTTTCCTACCATCTGACATACATGACAGGTACGGCAAAATTCAACCACATCTTCGCCTAATCTGGCCCAATAAAAATGCTTCTGTATCTTAGCCTGAGTCTTCCTCACTCCTAGATGATCTCCTACAGGTATTTTGTGTGCTACCTAAAATACTTCCTGTTGGTATTCTCCTGGCAACACAATCTGGTGAATTTCCGCCCTTTCTCATCTGTACTAACCTGCCAAGCACTCCATTTCAGTCTTAAGGTTTCGCCCTTAAGGTAATAACATTCCGGAATACACTCGGATTCCTTTCCCAAGCCGGCTTCATGATATAAATCCTTTATCGTCTCATCATTTTGTTGTAACTCTATTAATATTTCAGAAGTAAACACCTCTGCCTGATCCTCTACCTGCTTAGGATTTTCCTTGACCATCTCATCAAATAGCGTGTCAGCTGACTGGACCTCAACTCCTTCATCCTTCTCTTTTGTTTTCTCTCCTTGTTTTACCTTATGGCTCTGGGATCTCACCATCACACAGTCTGGGAAGATCACAGGGTATGTTTCTCCTAACTCTTCAGTTCCCTGGGATTTTTTTGGTTTTTCCACAACAATGGACATCACCGACACCTGTGATCTCCTAAATCGTTTCCAAGAATAAACTTTATTCCAGGAACAACCAATGTTTTCATCACTCCCATCTCACTTCCCCAATCATGACTGGACTTTCTCGCCTGATCTTACACAAGGGGAACACTACCCCTCTCTGCATTTATTCCACAGATTACCACTCTCACAGACAATATTTCAGAAGGAGTACAAATCTTTCATCTCTTACTACTACAGACTGACTAGCTCCCATATCTCTCAATATTTTAACTTCATTACCAACTCCCCCATTCTACCTGAGTAAATCTTACCCACATGGGTCAAGTTTTTGAAGCGATTGGACACTATCTTACTATCCAGCCCGTGACTAGCCTGTGCACTTTCCTTTAGCTCCTTGACTTCTCTCGAAATTTCTTTCGCTGCCTTAACTAGTTCCACTAGTTTAGCCTTTTTCACCACATCCAACCTCCCAGTGCCTTTCTTCAACCACGAGCACTGTGACTTTGTGTGTCTCACCTCATTGCAGTGACAACAACCTTTGTCCACATGTAGTAAACTGTTCCCAGTGTGATCTACTTTTTGTTTTTCATTGCAGGATTACCCTCGTTCCCAATTTCTATCTTTCATGGAATGAAATTGCTGTTGGAAGCTAGATTCTGATTTATGCGCTAATACGTATTCATCTACCATCTCTGCAATTCTTCTTGTTGTCTTATCTTTTTGTTCTTATCACTTATCGAAGGGAGTTTTTAAACTCCTCCAGCAGAATAATATCTTTGAGAGCCTCATATGTCTTTTCTAACTTTAATGCTCTCATCCATCTATCGAAATTGCTCTGTTTAATTCTTTCAAACTCGCTATAAGGCTGACCTGGTTCCTTTCTTACAATTCTGAACCATTGCCCATGTGCTTCTGGTACCAATTTGTAGGCACTCAAAACAGTCATTTCTACTTCTTCATATTCTCCTGATACCACCTGTGACAGCACTGCAGAGCCGAAAGGTAAAACAAGGAGAGAAAACAAAAGAGAAGGATGAAGGAATTGAGGTCCAGTCAGCTGACTTGCTGTTTGATGAGGTGGTCAAGGAAAATCCTAAGCAGGTAGAGGATCAGGCAGAGGTGTTTACTTCTGAAAGATTAATGGAGTTACAACAAGAAGATGAGACAATAAAGGATTTATATCATAAAGCCGGCTTGGGAAAGGAATCCGAGTGTATTCCGGAATGTTATTACCTTAAGGGCAAAATCTTCACTAGCTCTATCCACCAACTTTGTTTGGATCAACATTACCCACACAGTCTCTGGTCAGTTCATCTGTGTAGCCAATTTCTCAAAGGAAATGAGAAAGACTTCTACACCTTTTTCATCAAATTTTGGTAATATTTGAACATATTTGTATATATTCTCACCGAGCTGTTGGCTACGATGAGTTTGCTCATCATCACTTCTATCCTGTTACTTCTACTTCTGTCATTTGTAACCTTTTTGCTTCAAGTTCCAATTTTACCTCTTCCAACTCTAATATTCTTTCCTTTTCTTCTGCTTTTAACCGTAATTCACACTGTTTTAGGTCCTATTCTTCCCTCTCTTTTTCCTTTTCAAGTTCCCTTTCTAACTCCAGATGTGTCATTTGCAGTTTTTTTTCCTAACTCCACTACACTTGACTGTTTCTCTAGTATTCATTAATGCTTGGCTAACTATAATTGCAGCTTTCTTATTATCACTAGTTAAACCCAATTTTAGCCTGTTTGCTAATTCGACAAGTCTCACCT
This sequence comes from Chiloscyllium plagiosum, assembly GCF_004010195.1. Classification (NCBI taxonomy): domain Eukaryota; kingdom Metazoa; phylum Chordata; class Chondrichthyes; order Orectolobiformes; family Hemiscylliidae; genus Chiloscyllium; species Chiloscyllium plagiosum. Next base: position 155,678,168 of record NC_057710.1, on the reverse strand, counting down.
TTTTTCTGTCTTTCTACACTTTCTTGGCAAATTTGGGAAGCATCTTCAACCCCCAGAACTTTGTTAACAATGTTAAGAGCTATTTGCCCCACTTTTGATTTAACCAACACCAAGCAATCAAAATTAAATAGATTTTCCACTTCTCATTTCAGTTTTATTTAAAGATCTAGGACACTAGTCCCCAAGTCTGTTTAAATCTGCTGGGACCTTTTGTACCCTAAACCTGTCCAGATCTGTCCAGACCCCGGACCCGAGTCCTGAAACTGTTATAAAGTGAAGATTGAGCTCCCCTCTGAGAAATAAAACGGAATCATACAAAGGGGAGCATCTCACCCAATAATCTGTTAAAAGGAATGGGAGAACAGATGCAATCTGTTTTTTCAGCAATTTCTTGTGATTAAATAAAATAAATCCCCAGTACTCGTTTTAAAATCCACAAGCAACAATTTATTTATCTAACTCCAACAGTGAACAAATTAACTAAACTATTAATATATCAAATAAATCTTTCTAAGTGCTAACCATCCCGAATAATGCAAGATTCTAATGGTATGTTCCAATAATTACAAGTACCACTTAGAGATGTACAGCACAGAAACAGACCTTTTGGTCCAACTCGTCCATGCCGATCAGATATCCTAATCTAATCTAGTCCCATTTGCCAGCACTTGGCCCTTATCCCTCTAAACCCTTCCTATTCATATAGCAAAACAATAGAATTTAGTCTCTTGAAATTACAGCCAGGTTACTTGTCTTCTGGCACTTTCTATGTTCTCCACTGATCTTTCTGTCGGAATTTAGATGGTGTGCCACAGCACAGTGGTAAATAGATGGTACTTTCTCTAAGAGCTGTGACCTGTTATCTATTAACCAATAGCAGTTATATCTGTCAATTTTTCAACTGCCCCCTTCTTTTATACTGTTGATGACCTATCATTATTTTTATAGTTGGATTGTTTCTAAATTGTCAAAACCATCAAGTTTAAACTTAATAGGTTATTGATAACTAAGGGCCTCAAAGTTTGTGAGAAGATTTGTAACTCGGGTGCTCGTTGCTGTGGTTCTGTTCGCCGAGCTGGAAGTTTTTGTTGCAAACGTTTCGTCCCCTGTCTAGGTGACATCCTCAGTGCTTGGGAGCCTCCTGTGAAGCGCTTCTGTGGTGTTTCCTCCGGCATTTATAGTGGCCTGTCCCTGCCGCTTCCGGTTGTCAGTTTCAGCTGTCCGCTGTAGTGGCCGGTTTATTCTAGTAGCCACACACGCAGACGACAAACAACATGAATTTGACTGGGACAACACTACCATTACAGGGCAAGCGAAACAAAGAACAGCCAGGGAATTCCTAGAAGCATGGCACTCATCCACAAACTCCATCAACAAACACATAGACCTGGACCCAATATACCGGCCACCACAG
>NC_057710.1:155671784-155676369 GCF_004010195.1 Chiloscyllium plagiosum | reverse complement strand
TGGTGAGTTGTTGTCTGAGAGTGGCTGTTGGTTTGTGTGCTGTTATAAGTCCTAGTGGTCGCAGTAGTCTGGCTGTCATTTCAGATATGTTCTTGATGTATGGTAGTGTGGCTAGTGTGAGAAGATTTGTAGCTCGGGTGCTCGTTGCTGTGGTTCTGTTTGCCGAGCTGGAAGTGTTAACTAAGCTGGAACTAAGGGCTGGAAGTGTGGAGCTGGAACTAAGGGCCTGATTTGAGTTGATTGGCTAAATTTAGACCCTGTTGTCTTGATAAAACTGCTGCTTGGCCTTTTGATACAAAATGTTTCAATTCAGGTGCTCTCTATTCCTGCAAGCTTTAAAGCAGCTCTCAGACATCCATTTTAACTCTAAGCACTGGAGAAACACCATCTTTTAAAGGGACCACACAATGTTTTCCCCATTTTACAGTTTTACACACATCAACTTTGCAACAATTAGTTAAACTAGAAATGAGTGTATAATTCCACTAAACAAATCCAATGGGCTTTCTCAGGTCTTCTTTGTGCTCTGGACTGTTTGCTTTCAAAATGCCCTTCCCCTTCTCCTCTGGCGAAGAGCATGGTGCTGGAAAAGCACAGGCGGTCAGGCAGCCTCCGAGGAGCAGGAGATTTGACGTTTCGAGCACAAGGGTAGATCCTTTGGGTAGATAATTCCATCATCTATTGTGTTACCTGAATATGCTGAGCTTGACACCATCAAGCAACATTTAAGTTTTCTTGCTCTGATACCATACTCTTGAGGTCAATCTGGGAGTCAACACCCCAAATGGCAACCTTTTGTACTGGTGCAACCCTTTGTGTGTTAACATAGCAGCTCTTTGCTCTTGTCTATTAATTGTTATTACAATTAAGTATTTGACAGATCAACTCACTGAATACCTTCTCATTGACTAAATTAGAAAACAAATCTTCACTGATTGGAAGTGGGTAAGTATCATTCCCGATCGCAACATTTCACTTTTGGCTATCATTTTCACAAATACAAATTGATCCACCTTCATTTTGAAGGATCACAATGGCTGCATCTACCCTCTCGTTTTCACCTTCTTAATCACTCCTGTTCTTTCCAAACTATTCAAAACTTGCACTTCTCTTCTAACTGAGCATAAGGCACTGGTCCAGCTTTGTAAAGTATCAGCCAAATATTATTCTTTATCCTGATTTCAACCTTGTGATGCCTAATTCTATCACTTAGCCCTCTTTGCCCTAAGAAAATATTATGCTCACTTATCACTCAATAACAAATGCATTTCTACTGATCCTAATAGAGACATTAGCATCTGGAACTAATTTCTTCCATCCTATTAGTAACAATGACAAGTAACATGATATATTATTATATTCCACACTCACACTAATTTGACATGCCATTGGAATACAGTTTTTAGAGTAAATAGACAGTTTTACACAGAAGGCCAATACAAGACACTAAGTCTCATTCCTTTCTGCAAAAATTGTCCTCTCCTTCTGAGACGACACACAATGCTGTAGCTGTATAAATGTGGAAGTACACTGTGAATTTCCCCCTTTTATATCCAGTGTAGGGAGCTGAAGTTATATCTTTAATTCTACTACTCTCATCTTCCATGTGCTGTTTTACTGTTCTTCGATTGAGTACAATTTTTGATATTTCTGCTTGACAACATCTTCTGTTTCCAAATCTACTATATGCTCACTTCAGGACATCCAGACTTGTGAACTAGCTGTAGATGTACCCTGACCATGACCGAGTGCTTGACTGTGAACTGGAGCAGTATTTTTCCCTCTGCTCCTGCATGCTATCTTGATATGACAATTTCCCCACAGACATAACACTTTGACTGGAAATGGGATGGCAAAATCTGGCAAAGAAGAAGAGGACAGTGAAGATGCAGAGACATTATCACTTGGTCATACATTTGCAAGCAACCACTCAACACACTCAACCACTGCATGCATTTTAGAAGTAGGTAGTATAAAGGAGGGATCTGGATTTGGTGAGACACCAATCATAAGTGTGAAGGGGCCAGGGTAGCATAGAAAATAGTATAGAAACCATATTGCCAGAGTATGATTACACTCTACTGCTGCTCAGAGGAGTCAGATAAGGACTTCAATGGGCCTATCTACATAAGAAGGCTGATGAGGGAACATAATCAAATGACAGGAAATCTGTATACAGTACAATGTCATGAAATACTGAGGATACCAGTACCAATTTGGTAACCTTTGGATACGAGTGTACAAAGGGATTTCAAAGATTTTGCAGCTGTCCGGCAACGTGTTCTGCAGTGGACTAGTGGAATTATTGATGGGCTATCCCAGGAGAGTGACGGTTGCTTCCTGAAGTGCAAATCTGTTGTGCTGTCTCTGTCACTCCATCACACCCCTTGGTGTTAGCCACCATCAGTCAGACAGACAAACTCAGCCGGGGCTGAGGTTTCGCAGTCTGAAACAAGGCCTTAAAGCCTCCTAGTTGCCTTCGAAGATCACCTACAGTCGTTTTAATTGAAGACCCTTCTAGTCCTTCCACTCTTCAGGCTGCAACTACCACTGGGGAAGCACCGCTCAGGAGCAGGTCAAACTAAAGCATGAGGGCACACAAGATGATTACATCTGGATGTCTATGCTGTGACAGAATTTCTAAAATTAGATTTACTTGTAAATTTTCTGAAACATTTTTTGCTGTCTGTATAGGCATATTGTGACTGTTTCTAACCAGGTAAGGAACAAGGGACTAATGGTGGAAGGGGAGGTATGGTTTAATTATTTGATTGTGGAGAACCTGCTGAGTATTTCCAACATTTTCTGATTCTGTTTGAAATTTCTCATCACTGGCAGCTCAGATTCAACAAGACCTTCCCATTGCTATTTTAGATTCACTGCAAACTTTCATTGGAGAAATCAGCAACATTATAGTCTTGCTCAAGCAAGGCATTCCTTTTTTCAAATTTGTGAAAGTTGTTTATTCCATTTTTGATTCCCATCTGATTTTCTATTATATATTTGCGTAAAGATTCCAATATACAACACAATACAGCAAAGGAACAGGCCCTTCGGCCCACCAAGCCTGAGTCCATTCTCGTCCTTCTTTAGACCCACCACTTTCTGCCCATATACAATATCCATCTCTCTGTCCATCTTGGGTTTATGTGTTGATCAAGATATGCCTTAAACATTGGTAAAGTGTCTGCTTTCACCATTTCTGCTGGCAGTGTATTCCAGGCCCCCACCACCCTCTGTGTGAAAAGTTTTCCCTGCACTTCACCCCTCAACGTTCCCCTCTCTCATCCTGAACATGTGCTGTCTTGTAGCTGACCTTTTCATCCTAGGAAAAATGCCTCTGACTATCTACCCTATCTGGGCCCCTCATAATTTTGTAGACCTCTATCAGGTCACCCCTCAGCTGCCACCCTTACAGTGAAAACAATCAGAGTTTTTCCAACCTTTCTTTAAAAACCCTGTAGATCAGGCAACATCCTGGTAAACCTTCTGTGCACGCTCTCCAAAACAACCATGTCTTTCTAGTAGCGTGGCAACCAGAACTGCATGTAATATTCCAAATGTGGCCGAACTAAAGTTTTTACAGAAGTAACATAACTCACCAACTCTTATATTCAATGCCCTGGTCATTGAAGGCGACTGTGCTGTATGCCTTCTTGACCACCTTATCCATATGCATTGCCCCATCCAGGGATCTGTGGACCTATACACCCTGTCCCTCTATATGGCAATGCTCCAAAGGGTTCTGCCATTTATTGCATAATTCGCACATGAATTTGATCTTCCGAAATGTATCACCTCACATTTGCCGAGATTAAACTCCATCTGACGTTTCTTTGCCCAGATCTGGCAATCCATCCATATCCTGGTGTATCCTTTGATACTCCCCCTCACTATCTACAACTTTGCGAATTTACTAATCCACCCACCCACACTTTCCTCCAGATCATTTATATGTATTATAAAGAGCAAAGGTCTCAGCAATATCCCTGCGGAACACCATTACTTACTGATCTCTATTCCTTCCACCACTACTCTCTGGCTTCTATGACCAAGCCAGTTTTGTTTCCATCTAGCCAGCTCACTGCTGATCCCATGAGACTCTATCTTCTGTACCAGCCTGCCATCAGCAACCTTATCAAATGCCTCACTAAATTTCATGCAATCATTTTTGTCACCTCCTCAAAAAACTCAATCATGTTGGTAAGAGATGAACTTCCTGCACAAACCGATGCTATCACTAACAAGTGCATTCACTTCCAAATGTAAATAAGTCCTGTCTCTCAGCATATATTTCCCTCCCCAACGCTTTCCGTTTTCCACAAAAACCATTCCCTCTGTGACTACCTGGTCAGGTTCACGCCACACCACCCCCCCCCCCCCCCCCCCCCCCTGTCTCATGTATATATAAATACATGCCTTTAGTGTGTTGCTGGATAGAGTCAAATTCCAGTGTTGGTTTATCCTTCATACACGAATGTACAGAAATAAGAGAAAATTAGGATTGTAGATGCTGAAGATCAAAGTCTAAATGGGTGGTGGTGGAAAAGCACAACTGGCTGGGCATAATCCGAAGAGCTGGAGA
>NC_057710.1:155587867-155671632 GCF_004010195.1 Chiloscyllium plagiosum | reverse complement strand
GTACTCTATGCTACTTTCTCCCCACCCCCATCCCCCTCTCATTTATCTCTCCATTCTGCAGGCACCCTGCCTCTATTCCTGATGAAGGGATTTTGCCTGAAACGTCGATTTTCCTGCTCCTCGGATGCTGCCTGACCTGCTGTGCTTTTCCAGCACCACTCTGATCTAGATTCTCAGCATCTACTCTAATGGCTTTCCTCCCATTATCCACAGGCTCCCTAGCTGGTAATTACCTGGATTATCTCTGTTGCCTTTCTTAAACAAAGGAACAACATTGTCCGTTCTTCAGTTATCTGGAGCCTTACCTGCGGGCAAACAGTATGCAGAGATACCTGTTAAGGCCCAGCTATTTCCTCCCACAGTATCCTGAGATAGATCCTGTCTAACCTTATAACCTTGTCTACCTTAATGTATTTCAAGGTATTTCTTACTATTGATGTTAAACTAATTCATCTGTAGTTCCTTGGATTTCTCTTTATAAAACCAGGAAGCACATTACCTGCCCTTCTGTCTTCTATGTTACAGTGCCTCTCTATAACTCTTCCTCAATCATCTGTTTCTTGGGTTTTAATGCCTGTAAATTTAATTGATTTATCAATGCTCTTTTACCTTGTGTGTTGAATGCCTTTGTGTCTTGTTTGAATTCTTCTAATGCCATGTCCATGTTGATCTCCCTGGAAATTCCATGGCAAAACAATTAATACATAGTTCTGTTATGTCTATTCCTTCCTGGCCCTATCCATAGCCTGATTTTTCTTTTGTGATTTATGCAGTTGCAGACTGTTATTTCTTTCCACGTTATACAATGGTTTAATTTTGTAATTTCTCTTTGTTTATACCTTCTTCTAAACTAATGTTTCCATTTTCCACTGTTGTATTCCTACCCTTTATTGCCTAAGCACACAGTGTATGCCTCCAGACTGATTTATTTGTGCTTCTCAGAAGGACATTCATTATATAGCTTCATGCTTCATGGATCATTTCAATTCCCCAGAGACAGGCTGCATCATAGGCTGCTACTTTCACGCCTCAGCCAAGTTTCCTCACTGATATCATTGAAAAAATCCCCGTAGAAACATCCCCAGTGCTGTCTGTCACTGGGAAATCAATGTAATTTGTGTAACACTTTGAAGTAGCAAGCTACAAATAAATGTTTCATTTTATATCATATGGGGCCCACTGAGCACCACTTTAAATGTTTTCCACTGCTGGTCTGTCTATTTGTTTCTCAGCAATTGTTTCCTTCTTACTTTCGCTAATTCCAACTCATCTCCTTTTAAAATCACCTTTGGTCTTCTAACTGGGCATCACTGCCAAGGCCAAATTTATTGCTCATCCTTAATCGTCCATGAACCGAGTGGCAGTTTATTGTCACATTTACCCCATACTGGGTAAGGATAGCAGAGCTCCTCCTGTTGTCTGTGATGTTCAAACTTGGACCACTTGACCTAAGTGCTCTTGTTGGTGAGGGGGACAACAGGACACAGAATTCAGTTTATGGTCCAACTTGATTTTATTCGCAAAATATTCCTTATTAAAAACACTATGTGAGTATTTCCCAAATTCCCCCAACGTCTACTCTTTAAAGAGCTCTATCTGCCTGAGAAAGGATATGACCCACAATGATCCACATGCTTGAGCTGGATCACTGGAGTCTCCTTCCTCTCTGACATATGGCCAGCTCTTATCCACAGAGATGGATCTCACAGGACAGGGCGGATCTTCTCCTTGACCTTCTTGGGTTGACACATAGTCTTCTAGTGAGTCTTGGCTGGGAAGCTGGCTTCCAGATCTGTGTTTTTACTCACCTCGCCTTGGACCTTCCTGAATATTCTGTGGTCTTTGGCCAATGGGATCATGAGTGGGGTTCAAAGCATCCAATGGGGTTGCACCAGCACCCTTCACTGTCGCCATGCTGAGGAAGTGGAAAGTCATGTCCTCAGACATTGGTTGGAACTCAAAGTGCCACAAAGTCTGATCAAAACTCTTTGAATACACAACCTTCAGGCTCATTGTGACTGGTGCTCCTGAACGGTTATGACTTCTGACCGTCTTTTCCACTGTTCTCTGTAGCTGATAGCTACTGGCCTCTGTTTAACTTAGTTTGACCAGGCTAGTGAATTTCCTCTGCCTCCTCTCCAGTGCAGCATATCCTTCCTATAATGTGGTAGCCAGTACTCCAGCTGTGGCCTCACTAATGTTATATACATAACCAGCTTGCTCTTGTATTCAAGGCCTTGGAAAAGACAAGTATCCCATTTGCCTTTTTCACCACTTTATCTACCTGTCCTGCTGACTTTAAGAATATTTGGACATGCATACCAACATCCTTCTGATCATCTGTACTTCCTAAAGTCCTGCCATTCAACATCTCACCAGCCCATCTCCATCATCATGTAGCCAAAGGCTTTCCTCCCTGCTGTTTGTCACACCAGTAATTTTTATGTCATCTGCAAGTTTAGTGATCATATCTCCTATGTTCATGTCAACATCATTAATGTATTACAAACAGTAAGCGACTCAGCACAAAGCCCTGTGGTACACCACAGGACACATACTTTCGGTCACAAAAATACCCTTCGATCAACATCCTCTCTTCTTGCCACTAAGACATTTTGGATCCAATTTACAAATTGTCCTGGATCTCATAGGCTCTTAGCTTCTTAACCAGACTGTCAGGGGAGACCTTGTCAAAAACCTTACTAAAGCACAGATACTGCACTATTTTCATCTGCATATCTTGTCACCTCTTTGAAAAAAATCAATCAAATTTGTTAGACATGATTTCCTCCCTAACAAAGCCTTGTAACTATCCTTGCCTCCCCAAATTGAGATTAATTCTGTCCCTCAGAATTTTTAAAATTGTTTTCCTACCTTTTGATGTTCGACCTCCTGGCCTGGAGCTTTGTCCATTCATTTGGAACCCTTCCTGTGGCCAGAGAGGATTTCAAAGTTAGTGTCAGAGCTCTGCCTCCCACAGCAGCATAACTACATTCAAACCATGATTTGGAGGTGCTAGTGTTGGACTGGGTATACAAAGTTAAAAATCACACACCAGGTTATAGTCCATCAGGTTTAATTGGAAGCACTAGCTTTTGGTGCATTGCTCATTCACCACAACCACCTGATGAAGGAGCAGCGCTCAGAAAGCTAGTGCTTCCAATTAAACCTGTTGGACTATAGCCTGGTGTTGTGTGATTTTAAACTACAATCAAACCAGCTTTGTACTTTCTCCTCTCAGGTATCTGCTGTTATGCCCCTTGTTATCTGCCATAAGTTTCTTTTTCTACCGTATCTAGGTGTTATGTACCCATGTAATCAGAGCAAATATATCATCATCAAGTCAAGGGAGGAAGCGTTAGTACAACAGCTTAGTCACAGAGATACTATTGGCAGAGCTTCTTAAATGAGGTGTGAAAGTGAAGAGACAGAGACTTCTCAGTGGAGATTTCCAGAGCTTAGGACCTCAACAGCTGAAGGTACGAGAAATGGTGGAGTGACGGGTTCTGGTGCACAAGAGCTCAATCTTGGAGGAACACCGATTTCTCCGAGGGTGGTAAGGTTGGAATAGATCACTGAGATAGCAAGTGGTGAGGTCAAGAATTACTTGGGAAATGTGGCTGAGAATTTCAAACCTGAGGTATTCTAACACTGAGCGTCAATGACGGTCAGTGAGCAAAGTGTTTATGGGTAATCAGGAACTGGGCTGGGTTGGGAGATGGGAAGCACTGGTTTGATTGAGTTGAAGTTTATAGTGAGTGGAAGCTCGGATGGCAGCCAGAAGTGCTTTGGAATGGTGTAGTCTGAAGGAAATAAAAAAATGGGTTGAGAGCTTTTAATTCAGATGGACTGAGGGAAGACTGGAGTCTGGACGATATTACAAAGATGAAACTAGATAAAAACAATGACTGCAGATGCTGGAAACCAGATTCTGAATTAGAGTGGTGCCGGAAAAGCACAGCAGTTCAGGCAGCATTCGAGGAGCAGGAAAATTGACGTTTCGGGCAAAAGCCCTTCATCAGGAAATTCGGGCTTTTGCCCTAAACGTCGATTTTCCTGCTCCTCAGATGCTGCCTGAACTGCTGTGCTTTTCCTGCACCACTCTAATCCAAAGATGAAACTAGGCAAGATTAGAGATAAACCAAGTAAGAAGTCATAAACTAAGCTCAAGGTCAAATATGACCCAGTGAGTTTGTGAACAATCTGGTTCAGCTTGGGGAGAAAGGTTGGGGTCAGGGTCAGGGAGAGAGATGGACATATGGTTATGGTTTTAAAATGAGCTGGTGACTGAGGTCAAAGACAATGGAGGAGTCTTTCTAACCCCTGAATGTTGCAGGCTATGGTGAAAAATCAGGTGAGATGTTGAGTTAAGGCCCTTCTCAACACTGAGACCAAAAGGTCACACTTACCAACCCAGTCCTGGGCATCAAAATGAGATTCTCATTAATGAGCAATGAGAGGCTTATTAATGAGGGTTATTCGTCATTATCACCCACATTATTATTTAATCTCATCTCGTTAATTTCCACAATCATATTCCACCTCCCTTCCACAGGCAAGTGTTGCTCTGCTGACTACTGTGTATCGTATTTCTAACAGACAGGACTGATACTAGAAACTAGTTGCTGAGATTTCTGCCATGGAAGCCAGAGTGGATATCTGTAAACTCCAGCTCACCATTGCTACTCTGAACTTCTGTCTTGGACACCCAGCACCTATGTCTCAGGGCACACTCCGATGGTAGTGAGCATACACACCCCAAGTCCATGGATTTTGCATCTGACACATAGCAGCCTCACTACATCATCCTGGCACATTTCTGAATCACTCTCATGATGATTCAGAGAGTTAATGTTGCACTTTGGAATGCACTGGCACCTTTCATTGCTATGCTGCTGTATGGACACTTTACACACAGGGACAAGGCCCTGTCTCACCCACTGGACCAGACTGCATCTCCGAGATACTCATTTGTTCAGGTCTCACTCACTTTGTGCTGATCCGAAAATGAAAAATCATAACATTTATACAAGTGTACTCCATTCAAATTGTTGATAATGGTGGATGCAAAAACATATCAGAAATGTATTTGATTGATTATTGAAATTAACAAGATTTATTGGAGCAGAGCACAAAAGCAGTCTCTGCTCGGAGGATACAGCACAATTGTTCATTTCTAACAAAGGGGCTCACTGCTTTGGGGTTGCAAATGTATTTTTTTCTCAAAAGCAATGTATACTCTGTTGTCAGTGTAAGGATTACATTGGTTGAACCAATCAACTCTTTTATCAAAAACCATAATAGATTTCAAGTTACTTCCACTTCCTCTTGTTACTGAACCATAAAAGTGAACATTTTCTGTTTTCTTTTCACAGCTGTTTTGTGTTTGTATTTGTTTCTAGTGCCTCAGCATAATTACCCCGACATCCATAATTACCCCGACATCCATAATTACCCCGACATCCATAATTATCCCGACATCCGTTTTCAAATTCTTTTAGTAGTCAAACTAAGTACTTTAAATCAACTCTAAAATTGACATGTACTGGTGGAAAGACTGAATTTGAAAGAAGTAGCTGATGAAAAGCATTAATACAAAGATAAAGGGGACAAGATTAGTATGGAGATTCATGATGGGTGAATAAGCGGCACTTATTCCAAAGATCTATATAATCCAAAAAGTTTGATCTTGTCTGCTAGGTATAATGATTGTGGGTGTGCAGTGCAGCAATGAGTGTGTAGGGGTGGATGTATCACTGGAAGCTAGCCTGCTTTACTTAAAGATCGATAACACCTCCTAAAGATGCAACGCATTCACAGTGCAACAGGTACTATTGGTACGGAGTGAGAAAGAGAGAGAGGGTGAAGGAGCAAAAGGAATCTTGGTGCAAGAGAGCATGCCTAAGGTGGTCAGAGGTAGCTCTTGAGGCCCAGCAGCAGGAAGTGAACAGTAGGAGAAAGGAGCTTAATTCCTCAGGGGTTCAGGCGACCTTCTATGTGAATGCTAAGAGAACACTGGGAGTAGGTAGCCATTGCAGTCACAGTAGCCCTGAGAACCTGGAATGCAGCAGCACAGGAAGGTCAATGGTCTCACACGCGACCAAGGGCAATGAGTATATTTTCACAAGCTACTAGCTTCAGACATTGTTCCCTTCACCATATTCCCTTCACTAACCAACAGCCTTTTTCAACTACGGTTTTTACTTCACATTCATAGCTTCACAGCAGGTTCACACGACTATCCCACTCTCCTACCCAGACTTTGTTGCTTGCACACGACACCTGTTCATCTGTGGCAGCAACCAAAAACATTACACTGCACTCATCAGCCCACTTCCCTGTCTGTTAGAAATGTGGTGCTCAATCATCAGAAGAGCAACCTTTATCCTGCAGGAGGGAGGTAGGCTGCCCACACTTAACCTCATGTCGTAGTTGGAAATGGGCAACACTGGAACAGCTACATTGAGGCATGGATGACATTCAGCATGGACAACAGAACGTTACTACCTGGGGCACGTACTTCGCTTTTATCCTGCAATGTGTTATGGTGTAACTATTCATATTTGTTTGTCTCCTTCCTTCCTACACTTTAACTTTTGTCTTTATACTTTCAGATACCCAAGTATGACTGTCCGAACAGCTAATGTGGGAGGCAAAACTCCTCAGCATAAAGAAGGGAATTTCATGTTGTAAATCAGTGGACAAGAATGCTAACAGCCAAAGTAGGGGAGAATGATCACATGGGTGCCAGTTGTACAGAGGGAAAGGTAGCAAACAAATTCTGCTGGAGATCTGAAGTAAGGTGTATCACATATCATTGCCAAGGAGCATGAAGTCCCGCTCCAACATTCTGCCCTTCAGCATACTGGAGTGGGACAGACTGGTCACTTAGTAATGCTATATAAAAGTGACCTGACTGCCTGGACCCACGCTCAGCTTCCCCACTCCCCATTCCCCATTCCACTGTGGGTACCTCAGCAAACACGTGACATGTACAAATCCAGAATTGGCCGCAAATTAACTGAAAGCATTCCTTAGCAACCTACAACCTGCTGTCCAACTCAGCCCCATCAGGATTACCATGCACTGCAAAGGCCCCATCAGGATTACCATGCACTGCAAAGTCCATGCTAACTGCACCTGTAGTGGTGATGCATAACTTTCTCAATGTCACCTATAGGGAAAATCTGTCAATGGCTGTAAGTTAAGATTTCATGTCAAAAATGAATTGACCCAATGCCCACATGTTCCTATTGTCAGGTGGGGAAAATGAGAAACATCAGGTGGTCCTCATTGCTTTTGCCTATGAATAGTACACATTTAATGATAGAGTATGAGATCTTTAATCTCCTTGGGGATCCCAGGCCATCACAGTACTTAATACTTACCATCCCTGTAATTGGTGATCCCTAAATGTCCTGGTGTATCTTGTAGAGAATGTTTGATTTTCCAAAGACAATGTGGAACAACCACATACTGATGTTTAATTGAACATCAGTAAGTCATCCATGACTATGAAATACTGTCAGCGCTCAAAATCTATTTTTATGGTCAACGCTTTGGACAATTAGGCAAAAGTGAGGACTGCAGATGCTGGAAATCAGAGTCTAGGTTAGAGAGGTGCTGGTGAAAGTGAGGACTGCAGATGCTGGAGATTAGACTCAAGAGTGTGGTGCTGGAAAAGCACAGCAGGTCAGGCAGCATCCAAGGAGCAGGAAAATCCACGTTTCAGCCAAAAGCCCTTCTTGCCCGAAACGTGGGTTCTTGTGCTCCTCGGATGCTGCCTGAACTGCTGTGTTTTTCCAGCACCACACTCTTGACTCATCTCTTCCTACCTCAACTCAGTTTTTTTCTCCCCTTTTGCAATCCCTTCCCACTTGAATCCGCAATTCCTCTAACACTTTACATCAGCTCCAGAATTTCCTGTTTGTGGGCTCTAGCCACTTCCTCTTTACCAAGGAAGTACAAACCATTTACCCATCCATTCCACCATCAGGATGGTCTCAGGGCTCGCTGGAAAAATAGCCCAAATCATCCCCATCCACTACCACCCTCATCACCCTGAACAGCTTCTCCTATGTCCTTCCGCCAAACCCATACACCAGGCCTTGTTATCGCATAGTGGCTAACAATGGGTTGTATGTAGTAGCAAACTAACAGTCCCCATCAACACTCCTTGCCTGATTCACCCTCCTTGCCTGATAATTATCCACTCCTTTGCCTGTCCAACTATTCTTCTTTCTTTGGGCTCTATCTCCACCAAACATTTACTCCTTACCCCTTACCCCCATCCTATCTTCTGCACAAAAAACCCAACATTTTCCTAGTCACCATCAGTTCTAAGGTAGGCTCACTGGACCCGAAATGTTAACTCTGACTTCTCTCCAAAGATGTTGTCAGACCTGTTGAGTTTTCCAGCAACTGCTGTTCTTGTTTCCCCTGGATTGGACAGTTAGTTGCTCCTTCTCAGGCGACAGCATAGGTGTTCCCACCAGCCACATGCTGTCATGGCTGCCAATGCCCTCTGTTATTGTCTTTCAGCAACCAGCCCAGACAGCTGCCACTGTAGCACTAGGAGCAAAGGTACTGAAAAAATGCACAAGTTGATAAGTTGACCTTGTATCAAACAAGATATAGTTTCTCTGATAAATTATTCTGGAATGGTTGTTTAACTGCAGCTGTTACTTTAGACTTGTGATCAAGATTGTGCTGTGACAGTCTGAAACAAGGATGGTAAAGTGTGGCATTGCTGAACAGGATTGGGTTTGCATTCATGGGAATTGCAATTGAACTAGACTCTTGCAGAGACTGCTCCAGAACACAGATGTCCTGGCTATCTCTGTCCTTTCTACTCCACCTGAGCTACTAACAAAGCCATGGGAACAAGGACTGTGTGCTTATGATAACCAGGTTGTAGAGGGTACAGAACAGCTCCATGAGTCACTCCAGGAATGTTGGAAGACAACACGAGACTGGATGAGACAACAGAATTGGGTGGATGTCCTTCATAACTCCCACTAAATGGCTCTCACCATTTAGATTTGGTGATTGTAATCAATGGCACCTTGCAGTATCCTGGCAAAGCCTGTCATGTGCACCACCCAGTTTTCTGCGTTCAAAGGGAACATAATGATGTTCCTTATCATAGCAAAAAGGCCTCTGTGCCTCCCTGGGAGATAGTGGAGAGGCTGCAGGTTCCAAGCTGGATACTTCTTGACATGAAAACATTTAATGCTGTGGTCATCATTATAGTTGTTGCCAGCTCATTTGAAGCTGTATATCTGCTTCCAATAGGTGACAGATTTTCACGAGTAGTTTCTTTATAAACCACAAACACCGAACAATTGCTCTGGCCTGTGGGAGGTGGGAAAGGTACTCCTGGAAGATTTGGGATGGATGAACAGTCCTGCTAAGAGCAAATGATGTATCCAGAGCTCTTGTTGTCATAAGCAATACATTCCCATGCTCTGTCCCATGCTTGCAGATTTCACCTGTGACCAACTCCCCAAATTTGCAGCCATTGAATGATGAAAAATACTAGAAAAAGGTTCAACTTCAGAAATAATGTAATTAAAACTGCAGAATGGGTTTTAAATTTGAAAAGTTCCTTGTCCTGATCACTGGCCAGTGATCTTGGTTGAATGTGTCTGTATTAGTGGTTCCCAAACCTTTACCAACTGTGACCCCATTTCGAGTCTCAGACATTGGTGCGACCCCTGATGTGGAACTGAGAGAGCTGTAGGGGTGGGGCTGTGAGAGCAGGGGCCTGTTCAAACTCAGTTAGGGCTCCATGATGGTCACTTTTGCTTCGCAACTCATGACTCCAAAACTTCAGCTTGTGACCACTCTTGAGGTCCTAATCCCACTTTCGGAAGCCCTAGCATATATACATTAGGTCGAGCAAGATTAGGCTTAACCAATGCATTCCAAAGTCATGCTGCCTGCCTAGCTTTACTGACAAGCCCTTTTGTTCAGGACTGGAGGCCAACTTAGTTGTGTTCTGCCTTGAGTCATCATCATAAAGTGAGTAGGAAAAGAAAAAAGGTTTACAATTACTTTCAAAAAGCTAATTAGCTGTTTAATGTTTGCATTCTTTGAAATTCAAAAAAGGGATAACACAGACACGTATTTATTGAAACGTTCCAGAAAAATGCATATTAAAGACAAAGAGCACAACTCCTTTACTTCTTGCCCCGTAATAAACAGCTTTGTTCAGGTGATTATGAATGTTAGATTTGATTGAGATGTAGATATATAACTAATTATGTAGGACACAGATAGGTATGAATAATATTTAAAGAAATGGAGGAGTTAACCCTGAAAGACTCCGTCACAGTTGGTAAGAAATGGATGCACCTAAAAGGTGATGTGGAGGTGACACACATATAATATTAATCAAGTGACTATTGATCTCAGACATGAAATGGTATAAACAACATCTTAATCACTTAAAAGAAGGCCTGGAAAGGCATATGGAAACATCACAACTGAACATGGAAGTAAAATGTTCATTACAAGAGGGATACTCAAATTTTTTTTATTCATTCATGGGATGTGGGCGTCATTGGCTGGGCCCAGCATTTATTGCCTGTCTCGAGTTGTCCTTGAGAAGGTGGTGGTGAGCTGCCTTCTTAAACCGCTGTAATCCATGTAATGTAAGTAGACCTACAATGTTAGGGAAGGAATTTATGGATTATGAGCCAGCCATACCGAAGGAATAGTTGCATATTTCCAAGTCAGGATGGTGAGTGACTTGGAGGGGAACTTGCAGGTGGTCCTGCTCCCATGTATCTGTTGCCCTCGTCCTTCCAGATATAAATGGTCGTTGATTTAGAAAGTGCTGTCTAACAACCTTTGGCGAATTTCTGAAGTGCATCTTGTAGATAGTACACACTGGTGTTACTCGCCATCTGATAAGAATTGGAAAGATTACATGACTATCATTAGAGACCAGGATAAGATGACACTTAAAGTCAGAGAAATGAAACATCTTTACTGATAAACATTTAAGGAAGGATCCTTTTAATGTTTAAAGAATAAGCAAAAGGTGAAAAGAATATTCAGATGTGAGTGTAAAGCATCTCATATAAATTGACAAGATAAAAGTTCATAACTTCATGAAGGAATCTTCATTGAATCATGCAGGAATAACATTAAGTCATATAGCATCACATGCTTAACACCCACACTTGCAAAGTAGAGGGATCAAATAATATGAAGCAAAATCCATTTACTCAAATTTCAGAAGTATTAGGGACCTGCAGTAATACTTCAGTAAATAGATCTTCTCCCATCAGGTCACGTTATCTCACTGACTCACAATTTTAAGGAAGATCATTCCTTTAAATGTTGATGGATCTTCCACTCTTAGATATTGTTATATATTTTGTTCTTAGCTATTTTAAGATATTCTTAGATAGAGTAACAGAGTCATACAGCACAGAAACAGATCCTTCGGTCCAAACTATCCATGCTGACCAACTAAACTAGTTGTATTTGCCTGTGTTTGACCCATATCCCTCTAAACCTTTCCTACTCATGTACCTGTCCAACTGTCTTTTAAATATTATAACTGTACCTGCCTCTGGCAGTTCATTCCATACACACCACCATTTGTATGAGAAAGTTGCCCCTCAGGTCACTTTTAAGTCTTTCCACCTCATCTTAAGCCTTTGTCCTTGAGGTTGAACTCCCCTCCCTGAGGGAAAAGACTTTCATTATTCATCTTAGCTATTCCTGCCATGATTTTATAAACCTCTATAAGATCACCCCTTCAATCTCCTACTCTATAGGGAAAACATCCAACCTATTCAATCTCTCCTGATAAACCAAACCCTCCAGTCCTGGTAACATGCTTGTAAATATTTTCTGCACCTTTTCCAATGTAATAACATCCTTCCTAAAACAGGGTGCCCATAACTGTACCCAATAATCCAACATTGGCCTCAACAATGTCCTGTACAGCTGCAACATGACATCCAAACTCCTGTACTCAGTGAAGACAAGCATGCCAAATGCCTTCTTCAACCCCTGTCTACTTTGCTTTGAGATATTCTTGAATAGTTGTAAATAACCAAATTGGCTTCAATTGGATTTTGAATTACATCTTTTAATAGTCTTTGGCACAGCAGTATCCTATTTAAATGTATTGCTTGTTCATTTTATAAAGTGTAAAATTGTTAAGGTTTGTGTAAAGATTTGTAGCTCAGGTCCCAGTTGCCATGGTTGTGGGTTTGCTCACTGAACTGGGAAGTTGGTTTGCAGACATTTCATCCCCCTGTCTCAGTGACATAATCACTGCTTTGGAGCCTGCTGTACTGTCTCTTCTGAATGGATTTGGTTCCATTCCGGCTGGTTCCAGTTGCTCGTTGTAGTGGCTAGTATATTGGGTCTGGGTCAATGTGTTTGTTGATGGAGTCCATGGATGAGTGCCATGTATCTCGAAATTCTCTGTTTAGCTTGTCCTATGATCGTAGTGTTGTCCCGGTCGAATTTGTGGTCTTTGTCATCTGTGTGTATGGCTACTAAGGACGGTTGGTCACAGCATTTAGTGGCTAATTGATGTTCGTTGATGCGGATTGTTAGGTGTCTGCCTGTTTGTCCTGTATAATGTTTTGTGCAGGCTTTGCATGGAATCCTGTAAATTACATTAGCCTTGCACATGATGGGTATAGGGTCTTTTGTTCTGGTGAGTTGTTGTCGGAGTGTGGCTGTCAGTTTATGGGCTGTCATGACTCCCAGTGAGTGGAGAAGTCTGGTTGTCAGTTCCAAGATGATGGCTATATAAGGGAGCATGGCTAGTGAGTGAGGTCGTGGCATGTTCTTGTCATGTTGTTTGTCTGTTAGGCATCTGCAGATGAAGTTGCAGGGATATCCGTTCTTGGTGAATACTCTGGAGAGGTGTTCTTCTTCTTCTTCCCTTGGTAGGTTGGGAGTGCTGCAGTGTCTCGTTGCCCTTTTGAACAGGGTCCTAATGCAGCTTCCCCTGTGTGTGTTTGGGTGGTTGTTGTTGTAATTCAGGACCTGGTCAGTGTGTGTGACTTTGGTGGTGCATTCACCGTTCTGTGTTCCTTGTACCATCACATCCAGGAATGGGGGTTAATTGTTGGTTTCCTCCTCTCTCGTAAATCTGATCCCTGTGAGCTTGGTGTTGATAATCTGGTGTACATTCTCGATTTCTGTTCTCTCAATGATAACAAAAGTGTTGTCTACGTATCTGATCCAGAGTTTGACTTGGATTTGTGGGAGGGCGGTTTGTTCCAGTCTTTGTATCACTGCTTCTGCCATGAGCCCAGAGATTGGTGAACCATACGTGTTCCATTGATCTGTTCATATATTTGGGTGTGAATGTGAAGTAGGATAAAGTCAGGACTGCAGATGCTGGAGATCAGAGTCAAAAAGAGTGGTGCTGGAAAAGCACAGCCGGTCAGGCAGCATCTGAGGAGCAGGAGAGTCACCGTTTTGAGCATAAGCCCTTCATCGGGAATGAGGGGGTGGCACAAGGGGGCTGAGAGATAAATGGGAGGGGTTTGGGATTGGGGGGAAGTTAGCTGGGAAGGTAATAGATAGATGCAAGTGGAGGTGATGGTGATAGGTCAGAGGTGAGCATGGAGCAGATAGGTGGGAAGGGAGGTGAACAGGTAGGACAGTTCAAGAGAGCGGTGCTGAGTTGGATGGTTGGATCTGGGATAAGGTGGGGGAGGGGAAATGAGGAAACTGGTGAAATTGATATTGATCCTGTGTAGAAGATGAGGTGTTCTTCCTCCAGGCATCTGATGGCTGGAGTTGGCGGTGGAGGAGGCCCAAGACTTGCATGTCCTTGACAGAGTGGGAGGGGGAGTTGAAGTGTTCAGCCATGGGGTGGTGGGGTTGTTTAGTGCAGGTGTCCCAGAGATGTTCTCTGAAATGGTCCATAAGTTGGCATCCTGTCTCTCCAATGTAGAGGAGGCCACATCAAGTGCAACAGATACAGTAGATGACATGTGTGAAAGTACAGGAAAATCTTTGTTGGATGTGGCAGGATCCTTTGGGGCCTTGGATGGAGGTGAGGGGGGGAAGTTTTACACCTCGAAGGTGAGGAGCGGGGGGGGTTCTGTCTTTGTTGTGATTGGAGGTGTAGGAAGTGGAGGAGATGCACTGGAGGGCATTGTCGAAAACATGGGAAGGGAAACAGTGGTCTTTGAAGAAGGAGGTCATCTGGGATGTTCTATGGTGAAATTGGTCATCCTGGTGCAGATGTGGTGGAGGCGGAGGAATTGAGAGCAAGGGATAGCGTTTTTACAGGAGGCAGGGTGGGTGGAGATGTAGTCCAGGAGGCTGTGGGACCCAGTGGGTTTGACGTGGATGTTCGTGTTGAATTGGTTGCTGGAGATGGAGAGGTCCAGGAAGGGGAAGGAGGTGTCCAAGATGGTCCAGATGAACTTGAGGTCGGGGTGGAAGGTGTTAGTGAAGTTAATGAACTGTTCAACCTCCTCTTTGGAGCACGAAGTAGTACTGATACAGTCATCAACGTATCAGAGGAAAAGGTGGGGAGTGGTGCCAGTGTAACTGCGGAAGATGGACTGTTCCACATACCGGACGAAGAGGTAGGCATAGTGGACCCATGCAGTGCCCGTGGCTACCCCTTTGGTTTGGAGGAAGTGGAAGGATTGGAAGGAGATATTGTTGAAGGTGTGGACCAGTTCAGTTAGGCAGATGAGTGTGTCGGTGGAAGGGGACAGGTTGGGACGGAGTGAGAGG
Source organism: Chiloscyllium plagiosum (assembly GCF_004010195.1). NCBI lineage: Eukaryota > Metazoa > Chordata > Chondrichthyes > Orectolobiformes > Hemiscylliidae > Chiloscyllium > Chiloscyllium plagiosum. The sequence goes on along the minus strand of NC_057710.1, from coordinate 155,656,893 downwards.
AAGAAACGGAGGGCTTGGAGACCTTCGTCATGCGATGGATTTGTATAGGGACTGGATGTCCATGGTGAAGGTGAGGCATGGGGGCCAGTGTGAAGTACATCGTCAAGCATAGGTTTAAAATTATTAAATTGTTTCATTTAAGTTTTTCAGTTATAGAGTCATAGAGATGTATAGCACAGAAACAGACCTTTTGGTCCAACTTGTCCATACCGACCAGATATTCTAATCTAATCTAATCCCATTTGCCAGCACTTGGCCCATATCCCTCCAAACCCTTCCTATTCCAGATTGCTTTTAAATGTTGTATTTGTACCAGCCTCCACAACTTCCTCTGGCAGCTCATTTCATACAGACATGACCCTCTCTGCGTGAAAACGTTGCCCCTTAGGTCTCTTTTATATCTTTCCCCTCTCATCCTAAATATATACCCCTCTAGTTCTGGACTCCACCTCCCCAGGGAAAAGACTTTGTCTATTTACCCTATCCATGCCCCGCATGATTTTATAAACCTCTAAAAGGTCACCCCTCAGCCTCCAATGCTCCAGGGAAAACAACCCCAGCCTATGCAGCCTGTCCCTGTAGCTCAAATCCTCCAACCCTGGCAACATCCTTGTAAATCTTTTCTGAACCCTTTCAAGTTTCACAACATCTTTCCGATAGGAAGGAGACCAGAATTGCACGCAATATTCCAAAAGTGGTCGAGCCAATGTCCTGTACAGCCACAACATGACCTCCCAACTCCTGTACTCAATACTCTGACCAATAAAGTTACAACTAAAATAAACCTTAATACATTATACACTTCCTTAATTGATGTGTCTTTTCTGAAGAGAGAAATCCTAGACTCGAAGTGTTTGGGACATTTATGGCATAGCTAAGGTTTATTGAATTTAAGCTTTTTGGAAAGAGGAAATATACTAGGGCAGCAGCTTCTCTTGTGGGATAGTGATCTAAATTCTAAAATTCAATGCTAATTATTTTGTAGAATTGGTCAGCTTGAACACAGCAGACAAAGATCATCAAGAAATACCCCTGATCTAAGTTAGTTTTAGATAAGATGTAAAAACAATAAATCACTTTAATTATTGGTGTCAATTGTGTCTATAACCATCATTTTCAAATTCTTGTATCAGAGAGGAAAAAGTACATCATCTCCCAGAATTTAAAGGGCCAGCCTTTCACAATATTGTAAAGAAATTGTTCTAAGAACATATTTTAAAGAATCAATGTTATTTTGGATATCCATACTCACTGGTGATGTTAGAAGGGATGAAGAACTGTGGAAAATATTGAAATTATGTTAGGGCTTATTTGCTTATGACTGATACCATAATCAAATTGGCCAATGGGAATGTATAATGAAAGTTGCAATTAATGTGTGTAAAATCGAAACAGGGAACTACATGTCATTCACGGCTCAGTGATCCCACTCTTGCTTGTGAGTCAGAAGGGCAAGTTTACATTCCACTGAAGTGAGTGGGAGAGCTCTTCTTGGTATCACTCCCTCAACGGTGATTACACTTCAACAGTCGATATTGGCTATTTCAGCATTCATGTATGCTTTGTCCAAAGATGGATCTTTGGCATGTTGTCTGTTGTTGCTTCATCTTCAGCTGCTTTCTTGGTAGTTTTCATTGATAGTAAGTTGCTATTGACTTCTATGTCAGAGGTAGGCCACAAGTCTACCTCGGCTGACAGGAAATAGAATCTGTGGTCTTAGTAACATTCTGAACCACACTGGCCATCCAGCTAATTGGTTTTAAGGCTGAAATTCAGAACTTATAAAAGCTGTTTTGTTAATGCATGATGTGCAGGTGCCAGTGTTGGACTGGGGTGGATAAAGTTAAAAATCCCACAACACCAGGTTATAGTCCAACAGGTTTAATTGCAAGCACTAGCTTTCGGAGCGCTGCTCCTTCATCAGGGAGCTGTGGAGCAGAACCATAAGACAGAAATTATAGCGAAAGATTACAGTGTCATGCAACAGAAATGATATATTGAACAAACCTAGATTGTTGCTATTTATTTATTGTCAGCTGCAGGAAAACCATTGTACAAATGAATATTTTCCTGCTAATATCAGCACCAATGGAGCTGTAAAACATCACTGACAGATTTTATTCTATGAATTCTGTACTAAAGTACACAAATATTTATTCCATAAATATAATCTTTTAGAAGGAAAGTAAAGTCTTGAGTAAGAAAAGCAATTTCCACATTTGTATTTTGTATTTTCATAATTAATTCATTGATCTGACCAACCCAGAAAGAGGCAATCAGTAATGATTACTAAAATATGTTCATGTTTTGCAATACTGAAAGCAGTTTGCATTTTTGCAAAGCTAATTTATGTTTCAATGTTAAAGTTGAATCAAATTGTTCAAAGAGAACTCTTCATATCCTTATCCATTAATAAAGGTATTTCCTTGCATATTTCCCTCCTAGGAGTTTTGAGAAGGTTTGTAGCTCAGGTTGAGGTTCTGGATGTAGGTTTGCTTGCTGAGCTGGAAGGGTTGTTTTCAGACGTTTCGTCACCATATTAGATAACATCTTCAGTGAGAGTGTCTGAATGAAGCTTCATCCGGAGGCTCATTGAAGATGTTACCTAGTATGGTGAAGAAACGTCTGAAAACAAACTTTCCAGCTCAGTGAGCAAACCTACATCCATATTTCCCTCCTTTTTAAAATTTTCTTCAATTTCTTCTACATCCATCTGGTCAGAGGCTTTGCAATGGAGAGAAACTCCTTACAGTCTGCTACCCATGGCTTTGCAACAAAATTTCAGAGATTGGTGAACCTCTTTGAAAACTCGTGACGAGAGCTTGTACTCAGTTGGGTTGGGGGTTGGTAACACTGTGATAGGTATTTTCTAATTTAAAGGAACCTTCTTCTCTCACAGTTCGTGCTACATATAATAGCAATTATTTAATGGTAAAAGTATTATGATTGTTTATGGCTTCACATTTTGTTATGTTGCTTGTACTGAAATAGGAACTAATTGTTGCAAGAAAGTATGCTTGTTGTGCTCTGATTTACTGCTGCACTGCAGTGATGTGCTGAGTAACAATGTATGAGCCTACCTGTCACAGCAGAGAGGCGTGAAATGCCATTCATAAAGCTTCAATGCGTTCAATCTAAAGTGTGTTTGTGGGTACCAGAAGGTGGCTGGAGTCTAAGTAAAAGTCCACTATGCCAATTTAAAAATCAACCTGAATAAGTTTTGTTTTCTCCCTTTGTGGCAGTCAATGCATTGTGTGAAAATAAATGGCGGCCCAGTTTCAGACAATAATGAATTGGGAGATAGTACAGACATTTGAGAATTTTAAGAAGCCAAAACTAACTTTCACTACCTTTATAAAAGGCCCTAGTGAAGTGGAGAGAGCTACATTTGCTCACTACCTGGCAAGCCGAGGGAATTCTGATCTACCAATATGAATTCCAAAGCCGGGAGTAAGAACCAGGTGAGCTTGTTAACAATTCTCAACCCCTGACTAAAATTTGAACACTAAACTGCAAATTCAAAGACAGATCATAAAATCACCTCATTTAGGCGTCTCTTAGAATTAGGTTTATTGTCACGTGTGCTCAAACTACAAAGCAACAGGGTAGAGTGAAATGTGTACAACGACCCCAACACACAGCACCATCTTAGGTACAAAAAATAAGAAAAGAAAGAACAAAAGGTTACTTTATTTTACAGATATACATAGTATAAGTTAGGAAAGTAAGAAATAAAGCTAATAAGACAGAAACTGCAAGATTTCAGTAAGGGTTCCCACATGGGCTCTACCATTTCCCAATCAGTAGCCATCTTCACTGGAGGCCCACAGGCTGCTGCCCCCTGTCCAGCCTACCAGGCCATCTCCACTGCTGCAGACCACCAGCTGCCACCCATGCCCCAGACAACTGGCCACTCTCACTCTGGGTCACTGGCAGAAGACGAAGAAGACAGAAGAGGAAAAAAAGCATACAAGAGAAAGAAAAAGAAGAAAAGGAACAGACGGAGTAGACAAGCTGCAGCTGGAGGGTCCTACTCTGCCACCATCTTGAAGAGCTGTTACTGCAAAAGAAATGCATTGGTAATGACAGGCTCACAATAATACAGGCAGCAGACACAGTCTGAGCACATGAATCTAACATGACCAAAAGATCAGCTTTAGTTAATGACATCAGAAGAAAGATGTGCAAGAGCTCTGGATGACCACACAAGCTCACAGACAAAGATACATCCTACATATAGATTAAACTACAGAGCTTGTGAAAAGCTCAATCACTGGAGAAAGATGTGCAGAATAAAGAAAGCAGATAGTAATTGAGTTATCAGCAATAAAACAACAAAAAATAATTAAACATCTATAAACCCTGAGAGAAAACAATGAGTTTGAGGACACAATAGGTACATGAATCATATAACTTGATGAAATGTCTAAATGTAACCATTCCCCGAAAAATAAAGAAATTCACACAACCATTCAGATCAGAAAGAAATAAGCCAACAGCCATAAATCTGAAGCTTGTTACTGGAGCATAGCGTATCATCCCCCTCAGACTGAACCAGAAGCTCTTCCCTGAAAAGTTTGAAAGAAAATGGACACCCAAGAAAGTGCACTCTGAAAGTGAGCAATATCATGCAGGGGGGGGGGGGGGACTGTGGTTTCGCAGGTGGGATCAGCTCAAACACAGGGACTGACAAAGGAAAAGCTGATTCCACTGCATGACGTTCATTGCTAGACCAGGTGGTGCTTCTATTCTGGGAGGGGGGGGGGGGGGGGGAAGGGGGGGGAGTAGTTGTGAACAGCTGCAGCTTAACTCAGTGAACCATGAGATGAATGTAAAGATAGTACACCCAGTGAAAACTACCACCCAATCAGATGGCATGAAGATAAAGGATTTGGTGCAAACGTAACCAAAGTGTTTCAATGAAACTGTTAGATGCTTTGCAGATTTTGAATATCACCTCATTACTTAACAAGGGATGACATCAATGATTTATTCCTTGTGTAAATTACCAAAAGGAAAGTCTGATAAAGAGCTTCAAGAGATGAAAGAAAGGGAGGTGATTGTGCAAGTCACAAAGTGTACATATTCTGTAAATTCCGTCATGGTGGAGTAGCCAAATAGATAGCAAAACATTTGCCTAGATCCAAAACATCTTAATCAAGCAGTAAAGTGAAATCATTACCCTACTCCAACATTAGAAAAGATCACACAAGCACTAACTTGACCACAGGTTTTCAGTAAGATTGATGCCAGAAATGGCTGCCTGAACCTAGAGTTTGACAAGGAATCTTCGCCTTTGACAACATTCAACACATCCTTTAGCCACTACAAATTCCTGCATCTATCTCATGGTCCTTAAGTGAATCAGGATGTGTTCTTTTAAAATGCGACAACATACCAAGAACCAAGTTGATTTGATTTGATTTATTGTTGTCACATGTACCAAAGTACAGTGAAAATTTTTGTTTTGTGAGCAGTAGAGGCAGATCATAACATACAAGGACACACAGATGATAGGATGCTGAGACTGAGGTTAGCATACAAAGTTACGACTTCACAGAAAGTGCACAAAAGCAAGGTCAACATTAGATTTGAAATTAGAAAGGTCCATTCAGCAGTCTAACATCAGCAGGGAGAAAAGCTGTTCTTGAACCTGTTGGTGGGTATATTCAAGCTTCTGTATCTTGTGCCTGATGGGAGAGGTTGTCAGAGAGTATTACCAGGGTGGGATGGGTCTTTGATGATGTTGGCGGTCTTTCCGCAGCAACAAATGTAGATAGAATCCATGGACGGGAGGTTGCCTTCCCTGATGGTCTGGGCTGTACACACAACTTGCTGTAGTTTCTTATGTTTCTGGACAGAGTAGTTGCCATACCAGGCCATTATGCACACGGCTAGAATGCTCTCTATGCCACATCTGTAAAAGTTGGTGAGGGTCCTTATGGACATGCCAAATTTCCTAAGCCTCCTGAGGGTGAAGATGCATTGTTGTAAGTATTAGATTAGATTACATTACAGATTAAATTACTTACAGTGTGGAAACAGGCCCTTCGGCCCAACAAGTCCACATCGACCCGCCGAAGCGCAACCCACCCAGACCCATACCCCTACATTTATCCCTTACCTAACACTATGGGAAATTTAGCATTGCCAATTCACTTAACCTGCACATCTTTGGACTGTGGGTGGAAACCGGAGCACCCAGAGGAAACCCACGCAGACACGGGGAGAACGTGCAAACTCCACACAGTCAGTCGCCTGAGGCGGAAATTGAACCCGGGTCTCTGGCGCTGTGAGGCAGCAGTGCTAACCACTGTGCCACCGTGCCGCCGTGTTGCCTTAACCATTGAATCTATGTGGGATGTCCAGGACAGATAATTGGTTATCATCATTCTTCAGAACTTGACGTTTTCAACCATCTCCACCTCAGCTCCGTTCATGTGGTGTCCACCTTCTTTCTTCCTGAAGTCAATAATCATTTCTTTTGTTTTGCTGATGCTGAGAGACCGATTGTTATCATTGGGCCGTGACACCAGGCACTCTATCTCCTTCCTGTATGCCCTCCTTGGCTGACAACATAGAGATGAGAAAGGTCATGGCTCCTATACAAAGCCATGGAAGAAAGCTGGGATTGAACTAAACCCACAACACAAAGCATTGTGAGGGTAAGGAGTGCCAGTTCTATGGAATGATGTACCCACTTGTTGGAGTCAATTTGAATCCTAAAACAGTCACAGCAACCTCTAGGATGTGAAAAGTGATTATAATTCACGACAGTAAATCTATATGAAAATCTCTCAAGAACACTGCTGCAACAATATGAGCAAATACAATGGTTACACTTGAGGCTTTAATATTATGATTTCACATACAAACCAGGAAAAGAAGCAGTACTAGCAGATGCTTTCTTAATTGTCATAACAGCAAAAACATCAGATAAAGGATCTCGGTGAAAAGATCCCTCATGCAATGAACATAATATCACAGAAACTATCAAATTAAAGAAGAACTAGCAAAGATAAACGTTTAAAGATGCTCTGTTAGCAAGAGATTTAGGGATGGCCTGATAAAATATAGCAAGCTCAAGCAACGATGAGATAGGATTGGTCTTTCAGAGATGACACATCACAAGACAATGGTGTTCTGTTCATCATATACAGAATAGATGTGTACGCCAAAATACATGAAGATCAATTGCCATTCCTGACCATAGAATATCTTGGGGCTGAAACGTTTGTATTAGAATGGAGTATGGGAATGGGGAAATGCAAACTCAGAGTCAGCTCAGCTATGTACTGGATAAGCAACAACTATTACAATCTCAACTTTTAGTTACAGTCTGATTAGAATTCGGTTTATTTTCATACATACTTAAGTACAAAGGTACAGGGTTACTGTGGCAAGTTTATAATGTCACCTCTCACAGTGCAATTTTACAGAGTACCTAGGTAAAACTTTTAAATACAAAACAGAGAAACAAACAAAAAACAAGTTATATTACCTTGCAGTGATTCACAGTGTAAGTTACAACATAAGAAATAAAGTTAGAAGGATAAACATCACAGTCAGGTCAACAGGTTACAGATAAACATTACATTGCAGTAGATCAGCATAGGAGGCTTCCATGCGATATGACTGGACTTGCTAGCCAATGACTGCCTGTACCAATCCCCAGTCCAACAACCAGACCTCCAGCCCACTCTGCTCTAGGCCTCGGTTACTCTGCCCGAGTTTCCGGCCCACTCTGCTCTAGGCCTCGATTGCTCTGCCCGAGTCTCCAGCCCACTCTGCTCCAGGCCTCGGTTGCTCTGCCCGAGTCTCCAGCCCACTCTGCTCTAGGCCTCGGTTACTCTGCCTGAGTCTACAGCCCACTCTGCTCTAGGCCTCGGTTGCTCTGCCCGAGTCTCCAGCCCACTCTGCTCTAGGCCTCGGTTACTCTGCCTGAGTCTCCAGCCCACTCTGCTCTAGGCCTTGGTTACTCTGCCTGAGTCTCCAGCCCACTCTGCTCTAGGCCTCGGTTACTCTGCCCGAGTCTCCAGCCCACTCTGCTCTAGGCCTCGGTTGCTCTGCTCGAGTCTCCAGCCCACTCTGCTCTAGGCCTCGGTTGCTCTGCCTGAGTCTCCAGCCCACTCTGCTCCAGGCTTCGGTTGCTCTGCCCAAGTCTCCGGCCCACTCTGCTCTAGGCCTCGGTTACTCTGCCTGAGTCTCCAGCCCACTCTGCTCTAGGCCTCGGTTGCTCTGCCTGCGTCTCCAACCCACTCTGCTCCAGGCCTCGGTTACTCTGCCCGAGTCTCCGGCCCACTCTGCTCTAGGCCTCGGTTTCTCTGCCCGAGTCTCCAACCCACTCTGCTCTAGGCCTCGGTTGCTCTGCCCGAGTCTCCAACCCACTCTGCTCTAGGCCTCAAGTCAGCAAAACTTTTATCGTTATTAAAAAAGGTTTAAAATCCCAGGTATACTAAGAGAATAAAGCTATAAAATTCCACTCCTCTGGAAAATAAAAACAAAGAAATTTACTACACAAGGTTTGAAAAATAAAGTAATCCGCAATAGAGTGGATCATGGCTTTAGGGCATCCCACTGAACCTTGTCTTATTCTGATTTATACGTCTTGTCTGTCTGAATAAAATGCCACCTTTACGTTAATGTCAGCACCACTGGCGGCTTTAATCTGTGCTGCTCAAGATTTGGTATTTTGTGGTTGTGTACGTTATCACATGCCATTTGTTTTGTGTGTCATTGTGCATTAAGAGCAATTATGCTGCCAGGCTCCTTCAGGATTGCTAATCAAAGAAAAGTCACATCAGACTTGAAACATTGCCTCTGTGTCTCTCTCCAGCAATTCTGCCAGACCTGCTGAGTTTCTCCAGCACTTTCTATGTTTGATATGTAAGCTATGAAGGTTTCTTTTTAGCTTTGCTAATTACAGGTGAAGTTCAATATTCCATACATGCAAATTCCCATTAAGGTACAAAATAAAATGGGAGATGAGGGCCTTTTTACGCATCACAGAGTTAATTAATGTCAGTTTAGGCAGTTACATTCCATACTGATTTCACAAAGTTTGGCTAACCTGTGGTCGGGTAATTTGTGCGGTCATTTTAAATCAGTGCTTTGGTCCCTTTGTTAAACAATTTCAACCATAAAAGCCCCAGATAGTAAATTTGAAAATCTATACTCCATATTTTAATTAGTGTTATGACATATAGGAACAAGAGGCCATTCAGCCCACTGCACCATATAGCAAACAAACTGATGCTTATGGGAACTGGCCTGGAAAGAAAATTGCAAATTAATTATTGTTCTAGGATATCACTAAACATTTCAGCCCCAAAATATTCTATGCTCTATATTCTATTCTGGCAATGGGTTGGATGTTGAATTAGTCAGTAAAGGGTAGATCAGTGCTAGCCAGCCAATCACAGGGAATATTTGTTAGAGAGAGAAGAAAAAGTGAACCAGTTCTGATTGGGGATTTTGAGGCTGTTTTGGAAAAGCTGCTGGGACAGCTCCCTCAATTTTTTTGGTTTTCACCACAGTTGTTGACTTGTTGACTGTTCTGATAAGAAAATATTCCTCCGTAAGAATTGGGTGAATGCATGAATTGATGACTTCAGAATTCAATCAAGACCTACGAGTTACTTGCCTCTAAGTAACTCCATTAACCAAGAACTTCTGAAGGCCTGGTACCCACTGTGAAACTTCTGAATGAGCAAATTGTGCTTTTTTTATCCCTTTAATGTATCCCTTAATGGAGTCTGTCTCTCCGTCTCAGAGTGGGGGTTCTGATCAAAGAAGATTAGATTTAAGTCTTAACAAAATTATTTAATAAAGATAATTTTTGTAAATTATAACCTTGGTGATATCTATTATTCTTAAAGTGTGGTGAGGAATAATTGAACAATTTTGAGGGTCATTAAACTTTTTTTAGACTTTACTGTGTTTGTATAAGCAGGGTAAGGGAGGCTGATTTAGTTTAGCTTGCTTTCACAGTGTTGTAAAAATTTGAATGAATGGTTTATTTACTGTCACTTGCATTTTACAGTGATTAATACAGTAAAATATGGTGAAAAGCTTCAATTGTCACCACAATCTTAATAGTTTGAATAGTTTAATAACAAAAAAGAAAAACTATTCCCTTTCAGCTATATATTTTAAGAATAAAAAGTATAATAGATACAATTAAAGAGACCCTTCAGCTGGCTCACCAATGATACCTGAGCTGCCACCTCTCCTCCACTGCCTGTGCCAGACTCAAAGCAGGAATCGCCGCTCTTTAGGCATCATCTCTTTGCCACCGTCGCCCACAGATGCTGGATCCTGCGCCGAATCCACACTCAATCCTCCTGCAACCAGGAACCCCTGGCTCTGCTGCCACTTTGATGTCATCAGGACTCCCTGCTCAGGACATACCATACTGCCACCATGTCGCCAACATCAGGAGTTCCCGCTCTGGGCCTACTGCAACCAAGAGTCCCAGTCCAGTTGCCCTCCTCCAAGATGTCGCCTTCCAGGATCTTGAAAAGTCGACGGCCAGCGGTGCCATCGCTGCCTCTAGTCGGCATGAGGAGCCACATCAGCCACCACCTCCAATCGCCATTCCGCACACGGCCCACACCAGCTGCCATGCCAATTTCGCTGATTAACCCACTGCAAAAAGCTCCAAAAGAAAAGAAAAATGAAAGAAAAAAAAACTGAAGGCAAAAGAGCAGCCGCTTTGGCGGGTCGGTGTGGACTTGTTGGGCCGAAGGGCCTGTTTCCACACTGTAATATAATCTAAAAAAAAAGAAAGGAAAAAAGAAAGCATGCGAAAGGAGATGAGCCCCCAAGCAAGAACCCGCATACAGTCCTGGCTCATCCACCGCCATCTTTAAATCTACTAATCTCCTGCACAGGAGCTGATCAAACCTCTTCCGAAATTCACATTCACCCAGCACACTGGTTTTCTTTTATATTTGCGACAAGTAACATCCTCAAACTCCCTAAGTTCATAAAATATGACTTCCCTTCCATAAATCCATGTTTACTCTGTCCAATGGCACCATTTTATTCTAAGTGTTCAGTAATCACATTCCTTACAATAGATTCTAACATTTTCCTTACTACTGACATCAGACTAACAGTCCTGTAGTTCTTCATCTTTCCTCCTTAAATAGTGGTTTACATTTGCTAATTTCCGATCTGCAGGAAAGATTAGATTACGCATAGTGTGGAAACCGGCCATTTGGCCCAACATGTCCACACCGACCCTCTGAAGAGTAACCCACCCAGACCCATTTCCCTCTGACTAATGCACCTAACACTATGGGGCAATTTAGCATGGCCAATTCACCTGACCTGCGCATCTTTGGAGTGTGGGAGGAAACCGGAGCACCCGGAGGAAACCCACGCAGACACGGGGAGAATATGCAAACTCCACACAGTCAGTCGCATGAGGCGGGAATCGAACCTGGGACCCTGGCGCTGTGAGGCAGCAGTGCAAGAAAACAAAACATTTTGCAAAACAACCAAAAATGCATACACTATCCCTCTAGCCACCTCCACCCACAGTCTGGAATGACATACATTTCAGAGGGGGGATGTGATGACTGCAGATGTTGGAGATCAGAGTCAAGCAGTGTGGTGCTGGAAAAGCAGTCAGGCAGCAGCCGAGGAGCAGGAGAGTCATTGTTTTGAGCATAAGTTCTTCATTAGGAATGTGGGGGGTGGGGGTGGGGGGGGGCCCAAAGGGGACACACGCACTAATCAGCCCCACCGGCCTGTGCCTGACCACTTCAACTCCCCCTCCCACTCCACCAAGGACATGCAAGTCTTAGGTTTCCTCCACCACCAAATTCTAGCCATCTGATGCTTGGAGGAAGAACGCCTCATCTTCCACCTAGGGACCCTCCGACACAGGATCAATGTCGATTTTACCAGTTTCGTCATCTCTCCTCACCCCACCTTATCCCAGATCTAACCCTCCAACTCAGCACTGCCCTCGTGAACTGTCCCACCTGTCCATCTTCCTTCCAACCTATTCGATCTGACCCATCACCATTACCCCTCCACCCTGCATCTACCTATCACCTTCCCAGCTACCATTTCCCAGCCCCTTCCCCCTCCATTTATCTCTCAGTCCCCTTGCACCCCCCGCCCATAATCCCCACATTCCTGAGGAAGAGTTTATGCTTGAAACGTTGACTCGCCTTCTCCTCGGATGCTGCCTGACTGGCTGTGCTTTTTCAGCACCATGCTTTGTGACATACATCTCATCCAGAGAATTTATCATCCTTCAATCCAGTTAACTTTTCAATTACCATCTCTTTACCAACACTAACTTCATTTCGTTCCTCAGTTTCACAAGTCCTTCGCTTGTCCAGTATTTCCACGCCCTTTTAAAAATCTTGTGTAGATTAAATTTCTCTGTCATGTCCCTACGGTCTACTTTAAATTCTGCTGTCCCACCTGTTAGGGGTCCATACATCTTAAGTATGTGAAAAGGCAAACATTAATTAAGGAAGCTTTCACAAGGCATCTTTACTGTCCTCATGTACAAGTAAAAATACAAGCTTACCAGCCACATGGGAGATGCAAGAAGCTCTATTATTTTCAAATGAGACTACAGACACAGAGCACAGGACAGAGTTCAGTCCATCATGTCTGTGTGAACTCTTTGGCAGAATGATTCAAATAGTCCAACTTCTTTCTTCAGCACTTAGACGTGCAAATTCGTCTCTGTCTGAAGTGTAATTATTTAGAATTTGTGAGAATCAGAAGACATAACATTATTCTCCAATGGAGGAGTTTAATTAGCGTAATTGTTCAAGCCATAACATGGTCTCTCCTTTGGCAGGTATAACTATCTTTACACTATGTGAGCTAATTGAACACCCACAATACATTTAATGAGGGAAAGCATGAGTACTCCACAAACTGTAAACCCAAAACTCAAGACTGTGGTTGACAATCACCCGGTCTTGATGTTACGCAAGAAGCCCTATATAGTTACAGGCTAGAATCACCAGGCAGTATCAGGAGCAGGTTTCAGAGTGTTGCAGGTTCAGTCACTTATCTCTGGGTGAAGACCAACGATAGTGAAACAGCCACCTATTGATCACCCCAGCTGACTCAAACTTGGACCTTTACTCTCATGATTTTTCTTTTGAGATAGTTTTTAAAAAAATGCCACTTGACAGTCTACACTGCTAAATGCATACATTTTCTGACTGTGACTTCCTCCTCTTTCAGTTTGTTTTTTACTTCTTCGCTTTTCCCTCTTGTCTTGTTCCATACCTGCCAGTTCAAACTTTCACAATAATTTTTGCTCCCACTTCATTTTGTTAATACTATTCATTTTATTTGAAATGATCTGCCACAACTAGCCTTTTCCAGTGTGTATCAGCACTAAAGCTGATTTTTATCACCCCCTCCACCAATTTCTCTATATGGCAGATATTTTCTGTTTAAATTTTGACCACACTGCTAACTCTTACAACTGGACACAGGCTTCCAAAGTATTCAGGGCTTCACACCCAATACTAACCATCCTCTGTCTGAAGAAATTCTCTCTCACCTCCTTTAGAAATTTGTCATCTCAGTTCTGAAAGGTTGTCCCTTTATGCAGAATCTATGCCCTTGAGTCTAGTGTCCCCTATTAGTGGAAACACCTTATCCACGTCCACTGCATCCAGACCTCTGAGTATTCTATAAATTTCAATAAGATTCCCCCTTCTAAAATTCACTTGAGTATAGATCCAAAGTCCTCAACTGCTCCTCATATGCCAAGCCTTTCATCACTCTTAGAAACATTGTCCAGATTCCCTCCAATGCCAGCATACCCTTTCTTACATCCAGGACTCAAAACTGCTCACAATATTCCAAATGCCTTAAACAGCCTTAGCAATTCATGTCTGTTCTTCCTGAAATGAATGCTAACATTGCATTTGCCTTCCTAATTGCCAACTGAACCTGCATGTTAACTTTAAGAGAGTCCTTTACTAGGACTCACAAGTTTTCCAATTCAGATTTCTGAAGCCATTCTCATTTAGAAAATAGTCTATGTCTCTATTCTTCCTACAAACTGCATAACCTCACATTTTCCCACACTGATTGCATCTCCCACTCCTTTGTCCACTGTCCTAGTTTGTTCTTCTGCAGCCTCCCCACTTCCTCAATAGTACCTGCCTCTATGTCTATCTTTATTGAGTTTAATTTAGATAAATGCAAATTGCAATCCAGGGCAGGACTTATAGTTAATGGCAGGGCTGTGAGGAGCATTCGAGGAGAAAGTGAGGACTGCAGATGCTGGAGATCAGAGCTGAAAAGGTGTTGCTGGAAAAGCGCAGCAGGTCAGGCAGCATCCAAGGAACAGGAGAATCAACGTTTCGGGCATGAGCCCTTCTTGGAAATGTCGATTCTCCTGCTCCTTGGATGCTGCCTGACCTGCTGCGCTTTTCCAGCAACACATTTTCAGCTGTGAGGAGCATTGCCAAACGGAGAGACCTAGGCATTCAGACATTGTTCCTTGAAAGTGACGTCACAGATGGACATTGTAGTGAAGGCGGTGTTTGGCACAATTGCCTTCATTGTTCAGAACATTGAGTACAGGACTTCGGACACCATGTTGCATCTGTACACTGCATTAGTGAGGCCACTTTTGATGGGGTAAATAGCAAAAATCTTTTCCCATGGCTATGGGATTTCAAAATTAGAGGGCATAGGTTTAAGTTGAGAGGGAAAAGATTTGAAAGGGACCCAACGGGTAACTTTTTCCACAGACAGGGTGGTGCATATATGGAATGAACTGCTAGAGGAAGTGGTAGAAGCAGGTATAGTTACAACAATTGAAAGACATTTGGACAGGTATATGAATAGGAAAGGTCTAGAGGAACATGGGCCAAACACAAGCTAATGGGACTAGTTTAGTTTTGGAAACCTGTTTGGCATGTATGAATTGGACCAAAGGGTCTGATTCCTTGCTTTATGACTATGACCTGCCCAGACAGCTAGCCCTGGGGGATTCCAGGACATGCATCCAGAACATTCTCTTGTGTTCTCAGTATTTTTCTCACAAACACATTTATAGTCCGTATTAAAATATTTCAGGCAAATCATATGTACACATCATATTGCTATAATATTTACATTAAAGGAATTGAGTTGAAAAGTTATATGCAAAATGAATATAATTATGTCAATACATTTTAAACATTGATTAAATAGTTTGATACATTTTAGCTTTTATAAAATAAAATGAAATAATATCATACTTTTTTTGTTAGTTAATTTTAAAATGTATAACTCAAGGATGCTAGCTTTTTAAAAACTCTTTCAGACAATATGAAGGTTACTGGCACATGCCCTTAAGATGGCCATTATCCATCTTCTCAAAGAGTATCAAAAACTATTTACCATTTTCTTGTTGTGATCTACTTTTTGGCTTGTTCAAGTTTCTCAAAAGTTCTGGGGCACTTAGAATCATAGAACCCTACAGTGCGAAAACAGGCCATTTGGCCCAACAAGTCCGTACTTGGAAAAAATGATTGGTATTCCATAATAGGGTGCTAACCTAAATTTTTTGTTTCATGGATGAGATTACTACAACCATCATGAGTAAAGTAACAAAATTCAGAATCTCAGTGTGACATTGCAACCTAAAATCATAGAAACCCCACCACGTGGAAGCAAGCTGATCGACCTATTGAGTCCATACTGACCATCCCACCTATTCCTACCCCCCTACCCTATCCATGTAAGCCTCCATTTCCCATGGCTATTGCATGTAGCCTAGACATGCCTGGACATTATGGGCAGTTTAGCATGGCCAATCCACCTGACCCACAGATCTTTCCTTCCTTTAAATGCACCCATTTGTGATTAATGCAATGAGGTACAGATTTGTGGAGATGCTTGTTTTATTAACAGGTTCCACTGTTAAAACATGAGGCATTCAGCTCCCAGTGAAGGTCAGAACAATTCTCAGATCACCTATGTTGTAATGTACCAAAGTCTAACCTGTCATTCACCCTCTTACCAAGATCAAAACATAATAGTCCTAAGAGTCAATCCTGGTTGGGTCTATCCTGAGCAGACCGTCCCACAATATTATGAAATACTTCATCTGGGTTGATACTTACTATCTCAAATCTTTTCCAATAGAATTCATGCAGAGGGTAAATAAAATTAATTGAAATTAGGATCAGACTAACACATCTTACAAATTTCTAAAGCTAGGTTAATGCCAGGTACTATTAAATAATTATGATTGTCAGAAGTCAATCATCTCAACAACTTCACAGCAGCGTCCTACACATAACCATCTTCAGCTCCTCCACAATGACCTTCCTTTCAGCAGAATGCTAAAAATGAGGATGCTCCTTGATAACTGCATAACATTTATTTCAAATTGCAACTCAATGGGGAACTCTGTTGTGGTAGTGTGGCCAAGCACTTTAAAAACTGGATTAAAATTCCACTCTCTTTAGGAGCTCTTGTCATGCAGTGGTAGTGTCTTACCTCTGGGTCAGAAAACCAGGCTCAAACCCCATTTGCTCCAAAAGCGTGTCATACCATATCGGACCAGCTTGATTAAACTCATTGGATAACAAAGCATTTGTGTCGGCAATGCTGCAAGATTTGGAAACAGCATTCAGACTTGGGCTTTGAAGTCGCAAGTAAACTTCATGCCACACAAATGCCAAGCAATGATCTCTCTATCTCAACATTATCAGTGCAAAACTCCCCCACCATTCACATTATGGCAGGGGTGGAAAGGGATCTAATGCCAGACTACAGTAAGGCGTTTGACAAGGTCCTCCATGAGAGACTGATTAACAAGGTTAGATCTCAGGGACCACAGGGAGAACTAACCATTTGGATACAGAACTGGCTCAAAGGTAGAAGGTGGTGGTGGGGGGTAGTTTTTCAGACTGGAGGCCTATGACAAGTGGAGTGCCACAAGGATCGGTACCGGATCCACTCCTTTTCGTCATTTATATACATGATCTGGATGTGAACATAGGATGTATAGTTAGTAAGTTTGCAGATGATACCAAAATTGGAGACGCAGTGGACAGCAGAGAAGGTTACCTCAGATTACAACAGGATCTTGATCAGATGGGCCATTGAGCAGAGAAGTGGCAGATGGAGTTTAATTCAGATAAATGCGAGGTGCTGCATTTTGGGAAAGCAAATCTTAGCAGGACTTATACACTTAATGGTAAGGTTCTAGGGAGTGTTGCTGAACAAAGAGACCTTGGAGTGCAGGTCCATGGCTCCTTGAAAGTGGAGTTGCAGGTAGATAGGATAGTGAAGGAGGTGTTTGGTATGCTTTCCTTTATTAGTCAGAGTATTGAGTACAGGAGTTGGGAGGTCATGTTGCGGCTGTACAGAATATTGGTTAGGCCACTGTTGAAATATTGCATGCAATTCTGGTCTCCTTCCTATCGGAAAGATGTCGTGAAACTTGAAAGGGTTCAGAAAAGATTTACAAGGATGTTGCCAGGGTTGGAGGATTTGAGCTACAGGGAGAGGCTGAACAGGCTGGGGCTATTTTCCCTGGAGTGTCAGAGGCTGAGGGGTGACCTTATAGAGGTTTACAAAATTATGTGGGGCATGGATAGGGTAAATAGGCAAAGTCTTTTCTCTGGGATCGGGGAGTCCAGAACTAGAGGTCATTGGTTTATGGTGAGAGGGGAAAGATTATAAAAGAGACCTAAGGGGCAACATTTTCACACAGAGGGTGGTACAGGTATGGAATGAGCTGCCAGAGCAAGTGATGGAAGCTGCATCATTTAAGAGGCATTTTGATGGGTAAGTGAATAGGAAGGGTATGGAGGGATATGGTCCGGGTGCTGGCAGGTGGGACTAGATTGGGTTGGGAAATCTGGTCGGCATGGACGGGTTGGACCGAACAGTCTGTTTCCATGCTGTACATCTCTTGTGTGGAGGTAGTTTCCAGAAGGTCAAGGTTCAAGTTCCACCTGCTCCACAGCTGTGTAGTAACATTTCTAAACAGGTTGGCTACAAAAACATACCAAAAGCAGATAGAAGATGGGAATTCTGTAGCAAGTGTTTCAGCCCAAGTACCCAATTCCATTACCGACAAGGCAGAGCAATGATCATCCTGACAAAAGGAGTCAACAGAATACTTATTTGTTGGATCACAATAGCTCCAGCTTAAGGAGGTCAGCACTATCCAGATCAAAGCAACTAATTTCATCAGCACACTGGTCAACTATTTTAGACCATAAGAAATAGGAGTGAAAGGAAGGCCATTCGGCCCATCCAGTCCACTCCACCATTCAATGGTTGATGGACATTTCCACACCACTTACCCGCACTCTCCCCGTATCCCTTAATTCCTTGTGAGATTAAGAATTTATCAATCTCTACCTTGAAGATATTTAACACCCCGGCTTCCACTACGCTCAGTGGCAATGAATTCCACAGGGCCACCACTCTCTGGCTGAAGAATTGTGTCCTCATTTCTGTTTTAAATTGACCCCCTCTAATTCTAAGGCTGTGCCCATGGGTCCTAGTATCCCCACCTGACAGAAACAATTTCCCAGTGTCCACCCTTTCTGAGCCATGCATTATCTTGTAAGTTTATATTAAATCTCCCCAGAACCTTCTAAACTCTAATAAATACAATCCTAGGATCCTCAGCTATTCATTGTATGTTAGGCCGACCCTTCCAGGGATCATCCTTGTGAATCTCCACTGAACACGCTCCAGTGCCAATATGTCCTGAGGTGTGGGGCCCAAAACTGGGCACAGTATTCTAAATGGGGCCTAACCAGACCTTTATCAAGTCTCAGTATCACATCACTGGTTTTACATTCCAACCCTCTTGAGATAAATGACAACATTATACTTGCTTTCTTAACCACGGACTCAACCTACAAGTCAACCTTTAGAGAATCCTGGACTAGCACTCCCAGATCCCTTTGTATTTTGACTTTATGAATTTTCTCACCATTTAGAAAGTAGTCCATGCCTATATTCTTTTTTCTGAAGTGCAGGACCTCGCATTTGCTCACATTGAAATTCATCAGCCATTTCCTGGACCATTCTCCTAAACTGTCTAAAGCTTTCTGCAGCCTCCCCACCTCCTCAGTATTACCTGCCTGTCCACCTAACTTCAGATCATCAGTGAACTTCACCAGAATGGCCCCAGTCCCTACATCCAGATCATTAATATATAAAGTGAACAGCTGCTGCCCCAATACTGAACACTGCGGGACACCACTTGTCACCGGCTGCCATTCCGAAAAAGAACCTTTTGTCCCAACTCTGCCTTCTGTCAGACAGCCAATCCTCAATCCATGCCAGTAGCTCACCTCAAACACCATGGGCCCTCACCTTACCAAAGGCCTTTTGGAAGTCTAGGTAGATAACATCCACTGGGTTTCCCTGGTCTAACCTACTTGTTAGGGGAGAAAGTGAGGTCTGCAGATGCTGGAGATCAGAGCTGAAAATGTGTTGCTGGAAAAGCGCAGCAGGTCAGGCAGCATCCAGGAATCCTGAAGAAGGGCTTATGCCCGAAACGTCGATTCTCCTGTTCCCTGGATGCTGCCTGACCTGCTGCGCTTTTCCAGCAACACATTTTCTAACCTACTTGTTACCTCTTCAAAGAATTCTAACAGGTTTGTCAGGCAAAACCTCCCCTTACTAAATCCATGCTGACTTGTTCTAATCCGACCCTGCACTTCTAAGAATTTAGAAATCTCAGCCTTAACGATGCATTCTAGAATTTTAATCGAGGATAGGCTAATAGGCCTATAATTTTCCATCTTCTGTCTTGATATTTTCTTGAACAAGGGGGTTAACAACAGCTATTTTCCAATCATCTGGGACTTTCCCCGACTCCAGTAATTTTTGAAAGATCACAGTCAGCACCTACATAGAACATAGAAGAATACAGCGCAGTACAGGCCCTTTGGCCCTCGATGTTGCGCCGATCCAAGTCCACCTAACCTATACTAACCCACTATCCTCCATATATCTATCCAATGCCCGCTTAAATGCCCATAAAGAGGGAGAGTCCACCACTGCTACTGGCAGGGCATTCCATGAACTTACGACTCGCTGAGTGAAGAACCTACCCCTAACTTCAGTCCTATATCTACCCCCCCCTTAATTTAAAGCTATGCTCCCTTGTAATACCCGACTCCATATGCAGGAAAAGGTTCACACTGTCAACCCTATCTAACCCCCTAATCACCTCTGCTATTTCTTCAGCCACCTCCCTCAGAACTCTAGGATGGAGCCCATCGGGACCAGGAGATTTATCAATTTTTACAACTTCTATCTTTTCTAGCACTTTCTCTTTTGTAATGGCTACCATACTCAAATCTGCCCCTTGAATCTCCTTAATTGTCCTGAAGAAGGGCATGTGCCCGAAACGTCGAATCTTCTGTTCCCTAGATGCTGCCTGACCTGTTCCAGCAATAAAGTTTCAGCTTTGATCTCCAGCGTCTGCAGACCTCACTTTCTCCTCCGGGATATTACTCATGTCTTCCACTGTGAAGACTGATACAAAGTATTTATTTAGTTCTTCAGCTGTTTGCTTATCTCCTATCACTAGCCTTCCAGCATCACTTTGGAGTTGCCCAATTTCTACTTTTGTTTCTCATTTGTTTCTTATGTATTGAAAGAAACTTTTACTATCATTTCTAATATTACTGGCTAGCTTACCTTTATATTTCATCCTCTCCTTCCTTATTTCTTTGTTATCCTGTTTGTTTTTGTCGTCTCTTCAATCATCTGATTTCCCAGTGCTCTTGACCACTTTATAGGCTCTCTCTTTTTCTCTGTTACATTTCCTGACTTCCTTTGTTAGCCATGGCTGTCTAATCCCCCCAGGTAATCTTTCTTTTCTTTCAGATGAACCTCTGTACTGTGTCCTCAATTACACCCAGACGTTCCTGCCATTGTTGCTCGACTGTCTTCCCCAATAGGCTCTGCTTCCAGTTGGTTTGTCAGTTCCTCTCTCATGCCCCTGTAATTACCTTGCATCCAGGGAACAGGAGAATCGACGTTTCGGGCATGAGCCCTTCTTCAGGAAAGTCACTGATTCTATCAGTGACTTGTATATGAATGCAGAAGAAATCTGGAAGAACTTGAAAGCCTGGCAACAATGATGAGTGGGAAACACGTGAAAACATTGCTTGTATTCTATTAATATAGAAAATAAACGTCCAACCAAATTGCAGAAATCCACAGCTTTTCCTGGGAGGCAAAGTACAAATCACAACCCGAGATTAACTCCAACTCTCCTGGAAGCAGTTTGTACTCTGGAGTCAAAGAAATTGCTGTCACCGATAAACAGCACCCTACTAACAGGTATAGACTGCAAACATACAGGAATATTTCAAACTCATATCTACCAATGAAACACTTAAACATTCAGGTTTTTTTGAGATTTGGTTTTAACTTATTTAAAGTTTCATGTTCAGTCAGACCCAGGACCAACCTATGTCTTCCACTTAGAGTTAGCAAACATTTTCAGTCACTTGGTATATCACAGTTCAGTATTTATTTAAATAATAAGCATAGAGTGGACTGGATTTTTAAGATTGTATGTGATGTTTATTAAAATACAAATTTATGATTTACAATATAATTCACTTATACACTAAACTTCTGATATTGCAGATGTGCAATTCTTTATCTTATCTCAATTTCAACCTGACATCATCAATATATGTAGTCAGTCTTGTTGCATTAGATAATCTGCTTTCATTCCCCAATATGGAAGCAGCATTTTTATTGAGAAGATTTTATCCCTTCTTTACAAAATGAAACAAAACACCAAAGAGTATGGAACATTTAAGTAACAAAACCTTAATTAGAGGGCAGACTTTAGAGCCTTACAAAACAATTTTAGTTGCAATTAAGCTTTATAGAGCTTGCATTTTATCCTAAATTCTTTCAAAATTACACTCAATTATCTTTTGTCAGTGAAGTGGAGAAGGAAGATTTAGTACAGCAGGTTAGATATTTTCCTTAGATTGAGATGGTATTTCAGAGATCATCCCTGTACAATATGAGATTGAGTGACTATTATAAGGAAAAATACTACGTATCAGAACTACTATTTTAACAAGCTATACGGGACCTTATATACTGGTTAAACTATTATTACCAGTCTTGTGAAATAACTTCCTACATTATTTTATTCAATTGCTTTTTAATCTAACTGGACCCAATGCTCTATAAATTGTTAGTATCTGCTAGGAGTTTGACCTTCATAACAGGATAGCAAAATGATTTCTGCTGTCAACACTGATTGAAACAGCAGTTGCACAATACTCAAAGTATCAAAAGAGTAAAATTGATCGCCCTGCAGTTGAAGTCTAAATTTTATTGCGATAAAAGTCAGACTCTTTTTTTGATGAACGTCAAGTTTGATACAAACAAGAAAGATCAAGTTGTACAGACTGAAACCATCAGTCAATATAGTCAAAATCTTCTGGAATTCCGAAAGCCTTATCAATCTTATTCCGTTCAAATCCAAATTTTTTATTTGCCCAGGATTTTATGGCAAACACGTTATCTAGTGGAACAAACAGAAATTATAGTTAAAATTTTATATGTTTGAAAAAGAATAAGATAAAAATTCACAGAGATACAGATCCTTCTTTAGCATACCAGTCCATCTGTTGGCTGCATCTTTTGCTGTCTTGTTTGTCTGCCCTACAAAAAGAAAAAACCCAAACAGTTCAAACAGGCATATCACTTGTACTTAATAAACCTATTCTTCCACCTAAAAAATCTGATGGGGGCAATATCAACGGAAACTACTGATAGGATTACACAGTATCAACTGAAATTCATATTTAAATTAGATAATACATAGTAGGTACCAAACCCAAAACACTATTTACTATCATTATGTAATATTCAACAAATTTTCTTATTGTTTATTTGTGTTCAATGTAAGCTCAGTTGTCATGCTATTGTTTCAGAATGAATAAAATGGTCAAGTAAATCTTTTTAGCAAATTCCAATCTAGTTCAGCCTCTAAACAAAGAACTATTGTTTTGAGAAAAAAAACAAGAGAATAATGATTACTTTGATACCCTCTAATCCAAAAAGAAAGCAATTCCATACCACTAGATTACCCAAAAGCATCACATTGTTAGCTGATATAATGAAGGTATCACTCACTACTCAAAAAATTCTAAAACTGAAAATTCAAAGTATAGCCTAATATTTTAAGACATTTACATATCTTTATGTGAAATCATACTTCAGTGGTAAGCATTGTGTTACTGTACCAAAACATTGCTCTTCCACTAATACAGATTGCTCTGTAATTTCCAATTCACAGGTCATGGACTTGCAGTAGAATTGCTGTTTGGGTTTGGCTAATTTTCAATATAAACTAGCTTAGAGAAGCAAAATCTTCAGAGTGGAAAAATTTCAACGATTTTAACTGAACCAAAAATGGATTGGTTACTCACTAATTTCTTCAATTACTTCTGGATCACATTCTTTATATTTTTCCAACTCTGCTTTCAACTGATTCCTTTGTTGTCGCAGTCCCTCCAATTCTTTTAACATAGTTGCACGCTTTTCCTATTTTAAAAATAAATATTTGAATATTATTTTACATAGTTAAATGATAATGTAACATTGAAGGCTTAGAACTCATTGGCTCCAACTTTCTGTTCATATCTCCCCTTGTGCCTTCAGTGGAAACTCCATTTGTTTGGGGCTACAGGTCATTTCTCCTGGGGGAGTCTGATAATCCCCTATTAGAAAAACAACTCAAGATAACTAACTTTTAATCTTGTATTTAAAAGCAAGTACAGGAGGGAAAATAAATAGTGTCCATGTTTAAGACACATTAAATATATAGAACTATATCGAAAATGACTGCAGAAATGTACTTAAAAGCCCTTCTTGTCTGATGCATTACAAATCAATAGCCACACTAGTTGATACTGAACACTGTACTTGATATATTTGCTCTCTCTTTCAACAGATGAAAATAAAGTTCGTCTACTGTCCTTCAGACCACATTGATGACCCTAGCATGCACATTTAAGAATCAGTATTTTTAACGTCATCAGGACCGAGTTTTCATCTTTCCAGATTCAATATCAGCATGTGACAGATTTTTTTTTTTTAAAAACTATTTAAAAAACACTACTAGTATGACACAAAAAAATAGAGTCATAGAGATGTACAGCACAAAAACAGACCCTTCGGTCCAACCTGTCCATGCCGACCAGATATTCCAACCTAATCTAGTCCCACCTGCCAGCACCTGGCCCATATCCCTCCAAACCCTTCCTAATCATTTACCCATCTAAATGCCTTTTAAAATGTTGTAGCTGTACCAGCCTCCACCACTTCCTCTGGCAGCTCATTCCATACACACACCACCCACTGCGTGAAATTGTTGCCCCTTAGGTCCCTTTTATATCTTTCCCCTCTCACCCTAAACCTACACCCTCTAGTTCTGGACTCCCCAACTCCAGGGAAAAGACTTTGTCTATTTACCCTATCCATGCCCCATAATTTTGTAAACCTCTAGGTCACTCCTCAGCCTCCGAAGCTCCAGGGAAAACAGTCCCAGCCTGTCAGCCTCTCCCTATAGCTCAAATCCTCCAACCCTGGCAACATCTTTGTAAATTTTTTCTGAACCCTTTCAAGTTTCACAACATCTTTCCGATAGGAAGGAGACCAGAATTGCACGCAATATTCCAACAGTGGCCTAATCAATGACCTGTACAGCTGCAACAGGACCTCCCAACTCCTGTACTCAATACTCTGACCAATAAAGGAAAGCATACCAAATGCCTTCTTCACTATCCTATCTACCTGCGACTCCACTTTCAAGGAGCTATGAACCTGTGCTCCAAGGTCTCTTTGTTCAGCATCACTCCCTTGGACCTTACCATTAACTGTATTAGTCCTGCTAAGATTTGCTTTCCCAAAATGCAGTACCTCGCATTTATCGGAATTAAATTCCATCTGCCACTTCTCAGCCCATTGGCCCATCTGGTCAAGATCCCATTGTAATCTGAGGTAACCCTCTTCGCTGTCCACTACACCTCCAATTTTGGTGTCATCTGCAAACTTACTAACTTAACCTCTTATGCTCACATCCAAATCATTTATATAAATTAAGAAAAGTCGCAATCCTTGTGGCACTCAACTGGTCGCAGGCCTCCAGTCTGAAATACAATGAGCCAGTTCCCAATCAAATTGGCTAGTTCTCCCTGTATTCTGTGTGATCTAACCTTGCTAATAGTCTCCCATGGGGAACCTTGTCGAACACCTTATTGAAGTCCATATAGATAACATCTATTGTTCTGCCCTCATCAATCCGCTTTGTTACTTCTTCAAAAAAACTCAGTCAAGTTTGTGAGACATGATTGCCCACACACAAAGCCATGTTGACTATCCCTAATTAGCCCTTGCCTTTCCGAATATATGTACATCCTGCCCCTCAGGATTCCCTCCAACAACTTGCCCACCACCGACTTCAGGCTCAATGGTCGATAGTTTCCTGGCTTGTCCTTACCACCCTTCTGAAACAGTGGCACCACGTTAGCCAACCTCCAGTCTTCAGCTATCGATGTGACTATCGATGATACAAATATCTCAGCAAGAGGCCCAGCAATCACTTCTCTAGCTTCCCACAAGAGTTCTAGGGTACAGCTGATCAGGTCCTGGGGATTTATCCATCTTTATGCATTTCACGGAAGTAAAAGGGTATATATGACTTTGCTTTTTAAAATTTGTGAATTGCTCAATTTGGATGAAGAAAATTTCTAAAATATAGATAGTACCCACTCTGATTGTGTTATCTTATAGAAGCTAAGTGTGGAAATAATTCAGTGTGGTTTATAACCAAGTTTGTAATCCCACACAATACAATGAAACATCACCCCCATCTCACTCACCAACCACCTATCAAACACGAGGATGGAATAATTTACATTAGATTTCTTACTCTCAGAGAATCATTTTCATGTCACATCCTGGATAATACATACAGTGGAAGGCTACAGATTATCAAAGTGAGCTTATATATGAGAAAATCTCAAGCATCTAGAGATGAGCAAAATGATCTACATGTTAGCTTGGAAGGGATTGACAATAACTTCAGTGGTTCCAGCTACATTTGGCCCCCTAAAGAACATAAATTGTTGACTGAAAACTTGAGTAGCAACAACACACCGAAGTGAGTGCATTGGCAATGTTACAAATATATGTCTACTATATACTTCTTTCTTTGCTAGTCCCTCCGGTTTGAGGATGACTTGCTTGCACCCCGTGGAGGTGGGTTCTGCAGTGGCTGAATAGTCTAATCCTGGAGGTATAGTCTCTCTTGCAGGTGGTGTTTGAGATGGATGAGTGGGACTTTCTGGACTCTTTGTTCTTGGCTTGTGCCACACCTCCACTGAGTGACATTCATTGTGGTTGGCGCCTTTGTGGATGCTTCTTCTTCAGTTTGAATGTTCTACAGCAGGCAATTCCCACTCAAGCAGTTTAGAACAATGATCCGGAAACATGACTTCAAATTCTCTCAGACTTGAGAATAGTCAGACTTGAGAATAGTCAGACTAAGAGAAAGTGAGGACTGCAGATGCTGGAGATCAGAGCTGAAAATGTATTGCTGGAAAAGCGCAGCAGGTCAGGCAGCATCCAAGGAGCAGGAGAATCGACGTTTCGGGCATGAGCCCTCCTTCAGGAATAGTCAGACTAATACTAGCTGGAAATGAACATTCTCATTACGATTGAAGTAAAGATTTTTTTTTCAACTTGAGGTGCTGGCAAGGGCAGCATCTATTGCTCATAATTTTAAATCCTAGTTAGAATGTGTTTTGGTCACATTTTATCAAAGCTTTTCATCTTGCACTCAAAACATTTTGCAAGAATCCCAATGGCTGCGTGTTGGGGCAAGGGGGACATTTTTATACTGTATGAGCAGAGCTTGCTGTTTGGCTGGTGAGCAGACTTGTTCATACAGGCATTGACATGAGAGTGACTGACAGTTAACTTGCATGCAACTTAAGAGTTACTGCAGTTCATCTTGTAGATGACATGTGCTACAATTATGACGAACCTGTGGAGGAGAGCAACTGTTGAAGGTGGAAGAAAAAGTGCAAATTAAGGGGTGCTTTGCAAAGCTGGAGTGCTGTTAAAGCTTCACTCAATCAGACAACTGAAGAGTACATCATTACAGTCTGGACTATGACTTGTAGATGATGAACAGGTTCTGAAGAGTCAAGTGAAGTACTTACCAAAGACATTTTAGCTTCTGATTTGCTCTTGTCCTCTGTATTTATATACTGGACCAGTTACATTTCTGATCAATGGTCACCCCCAGGATTTTGATGACTGCGTTTCAAGGAATGGCAATACCACTAACTGACGATGGAAGATAGTTAGGATTCTCTCTTTCAGATCCTGAAACATGAACTCTAGGTCTTACTATCTACAGCTGCTAACTGCTGAATATTTCTAGCGCTTACCATCTACCACCTCCTTCCCACCCCCCCACCCCCGCTGCACTGCCCCAACATATTGCTTCTGCATTATGTCAACAGGGTAATTTGAGTCAGTTATTAACAAAGAACTACTACTTATAAATGTGGAGGGAGGTTCTCCCTAGTTCACACTGCCAGTAGAGATCAAGAACTCATAAAAAGTGAGTTGTTTAAAATTCACTCAAACCTACTGCCTGATTAATCATGCTTTTAAATTTCATAGCTTCTTGAGGAAATTCCGCAGTAGTTCTGAAAGTAATCTTATAATAATAAACATGGTTACCATTTTAGTGGAGAGATTTGGAAAGATTAGGACTTGACAAAAAAAATCTAAAATCTACCGGTAAACTTCAGCAAATGTAACATATTCCAATGAATATTGTATTACAACTTAATTGTGTTATTCATACATTATATGCTGATACTCTTTTTAAAAAGTTGTTATCCCCAGTAAATTGAAGGCTTCCAATAAGATCACCAGTGTGCATCTCAGTTCTGGCAAGAATTCGTGCACCATTATTGCGTTACCCACATATACAAAAAAAAACAACTTTGTATTTATAATTGAGGAACAGAAGATAAAATCACTTATTTCTTCTCCATCAGCACTCCACCAAAAGAATTGCCAATCATACTAATGCCATCTTTGTCAAACACATTTGAGTTACTGAATATTTTTGATTGGTTTTACTGGGATACAAAATAATTTCTTGTATTAAAAATGTTACACTCTGAGCACTGCAAGCCATTCCATGTGTGGAGCTTTCGATAAACTGATGTAATCTGCCCTCAGGGAATCCCATTTAAAAATGATGGAGATCATATTTTATAGAATCCTCACAGTGTAAAAACAGGCCATTCAGCCCAACAAGTCCACACCAACCGTCTGAAGAGCTTCCCACTCAGACCCATCCCCTTACTCTATCCCTGTAACCTTGCATTTCCCATGGCTAATGCACCTAACCTACATGCCCCTGAACAATATGGGCAATTTAGCATGGCTAATCCACCTAACCTAATCTTTGGACTCTGGGAGGAAACTGAAGCATCTGGCAGAAACCCACACAGACACTGGGAGAATGTGCAAACTCCACGCAGATGAAAATCAAGGAAGATGGGTGATGTGAATTTGCACCACCCATATGGAAATCACAGTGGATTATAAAAGTGTAGGCATTTAAAAAGAGATCGATACAATATCCTATGTCAGTAACACAGCAGATCTCTCATGTTTAGCACACAAAAAGTTACCAGCCTGAAATGTTAGTTAGGTTTCTCATTTTACAAATACTGCAAGACCTAACAAGTGTTAATTTCACATTCCCAGTATCCACAGTATTTTGGTGATTCTCCAACAGACCAGTTTGGAAATAAATGATACAATAAAAACAGCCAACAACGGAGCACATAACTAAACTAAACAACAAAAATAATTTACTTAGGAAATACTTAGATCAGGTAGCATCTACGGAGGGAGAAAGTGTTATGTTTCACGTCAATAGCCTTTCATCTAAACAGATGATGATTAAACTGGAGCCCCATGAAACCCTAAGAATCGGCAACCTTCCAGATAGTCTGTGAAGTGCAGAAATGTTTACTGAGCAGGGCTAGTCTAGTCAAGCAGAACTATTATAAACATCAGGGTACTGTTGTAATGGTTCAGATTTTGTACCAATTAACTATTTAGAAGGGACAACTATTAGTTAAGACATTAAACTTATTGGTTTAAAACCCTTTTTGAAGACACTATTTTACCAAAGTAAATTAAAATCCATTACATGGGATCTGTTAGGGATAAATTATGTAATTTATCTTTGATTGGCAAACAAGAAACATTTACTTTTATAAAGAATGATTTACAAGCATCATTCCCAAACATCACAAAGATAAACTCTATAGTGACAAGTTAGCACACTCCTCTTACCAGTATGTTTTTCAAAAAATACATTTATTCAAGTGCTTACAGGCACAGAAATCAGCTGACCTGGTTAACCCAACAGAACTTGCAAAACAAAATTAAGCAACTCTAATATTAAAGTGATTGCTGCCCCTGGCACACAGGTTGGCATTGATAACACTGTCATCCATGATATTTGTTGGTCAAAATCCTCAGTCAAATTAACACATTAGGCAAGATATGAAATGCCTCTGATACAGAGGACAATGGCAGTCATTTCAAAAATAGTAGACATTTCAAACATGTTCATCATAATGTCAAACTAAGTATCAAACTATAAATTCTTTGCCAATCTTATCATTTTTGCCCAGGCAGACCCCAAGTTTCAACATAAACATTCTTACTGTATTTTGACGGCCCACTTTGGCTTTCTCAATACTTTGCTGTAAACTTTGTTTCCTTTGGGTTCCTTCAGCAAGCTGGAAACAGAAAATGGTAAATGAAAAACTTAGAAAGTAAATTTAGAAAGAAGTATGAACCACAGAGATCCACAGCACAGGAAAGGCCCTTTAGCCCACTGTACCTGCACCAATCAAAAACAACTACCTAACTATTCTGATTCCATTTTAAGGCACTTGGCCCATAACCTTGTATGCCTTGGCATCACAAATGATAGTCTAAATACCTCTCAAATGTTATGAGGCTTTCTGCCTCTGCCAGGCTTTGGGAATGAGTTCCAGATTCCCACCATCCTCTAGGTAAAAGTTTTTCCTCAACTTCTCTAAACCTTCAGGCCTTTAAAAATATGTCCCTTGGTCATTGTTCCTTCCATCAAGGAGAAAGGTTTTGGCTTCTCGACTTATATCTGCCCCCCCCCCCAGTCATGTCCCCTTTCAATCTCCTCTGTCCCAAGGTAAACAATGCAAATCTGTTCAATCTCTCTTCATAACAGAAACTCTCCAGCTCAAGCAACATCCCAGTAAAACTCCTCTGCTTCCTCTCCAGTGCTATCACATCCCACATATGTGGATTCCAGAATTGCACTTAACTCTAGTTGTCACCAAATTAATGTTTTATACTGTTCGAGCATAATCTAGAGCCACTGGTGGCACGGTGGATCAGTGGTTAGTACTGCTGCCTCATAGCGCCAGGGATACCCTCGGGCAACTGTCTGTGTGGAGTTTGCACATTCTCCCCATGTTTCCTCTGGGTGCTCCGATTTCCTCCCAGAGTCCAAACATGTGCAGGTCAGGTGAATCGGGCATGCTAAACTGCCCATGGTGTTAGGTGCATTAGTCAAAGGGAAATGGGTCTGGGTGGGTTACTCTTTGGAGGGTCAGTGTGGACTTGTTGGGCCGAAGGGCCTGTTTCCACACTATGAGGAATCTAGTCTAATTTCCCTGCTCTTAAACTTGGTGTCTCGGCTAATAAAATCAAATACACTATCTTCCTTTATAACCACTTTATCCACGTTTCCTGGTACCTTAAGGAACATGTATATCAACATCCCAATGATTCTTGGTGCTTCCCAGGATCCTACCATTCATCATGTAATGCTTACCTTGTTCATGCTGTCCAAAAGCATCCTCTCACACTTCTTTGGATTGAATTCCACTTGCCACTAATTAGCCTGTCTATAACCTCCTATAAGCTAAAGCTATCCTCCTCACTATACATGACCCCACCAAATTTTGTATCACCCGTGAAATTACTGATCAACACTCCTACATTCGAGTCTAAATCATTTATATATAAACCCAGAGAGCAAGGGCCTCAACTTTGATCACTGTGGGACTCCAATATCACAGATTGCCAGTTGGAAAAAAATCCCTCAAACATCACCCTCTGCAGCCTGCCACTCTGTGGATCCAATTTGCCAAATTTCCTTCGATGTCATGGGCTCTTACCTCTCTTAACAGTCTACTATCTGGGACTTTATATAAATGACTTTAGACTTGAATGTAGGAGAGTTGATCAATAAGTTCACAGATGATACAAAATGTGGTGGAGAATATATGTGAGGAGGACAGCTTTAGA
Source organism: Chiloscyllium plagiosum (assembly GCF_004010195.1). NCBI lineage: Eukaryota > Metazoa > Chordata > Chondrichthyes > Orectolobiformes > Hemiscylliidae > Chiloscyllium > Chiloscyllium plagiosum. The sequence continues at coordinate 155,625,468 of NC_057710.1, read as the reverse complement.
TTACAGGAGAATATCGACCAGCTGATTAGTGGCAAGTAGAGATATCAAAAGCACTGGCTTCACTTGGTTACCTTCTTGAAAAAGAAGGTTTGTTAAGTTTCTTAACAAAATCTGCTGATTGTTCTTCATCAATCCTTTACTCTCCAACTGCAGATTAATGTATCTGTGTCTCAAAATTTCTTCCAATAGCTTCCCCACCACTGAGGTTAGGCTGATAGGCCTGCAGTTTCCTGGTTGATCCCTTGCTCCCTTCTTGAATAACGGTACCAGATTGGCTATCCTGCAGCCCTCCATTACATCAGGGACCACCTTTACAGCAAAATCAATTCTCAGCACATCACAGACTAAGATCAGTGACACAGTCACTGTATGGGTAGGGGTATGGGTGGGTTGCGCTTCGGCGGGTCGGTGTGGACTTGTTGGGCCGAAGGGCCTGTTTCCACACTGTAATGTAATCTAATCTAATCACAGAACTAACTTTCAATTATTTATACCGTTTATATCCAAAAACTCCACTCCTATTACTCCAGTGGCAAAATACAGAATTGAATGGAGAAATCCAGAGTAATATTCAAGGATCTTTGTAATTAATGCCGAGTTCCACATCAAATTTAAGTTCTAATTGGTTTAGAACTGTGGCGTCAGTCCAAAGTGAAATTGCTCCTTATTACATGATCTGTAACATGTTATTCACTCCAGGTGAATTATATCTTTATTTATTATACAGCAGAGTTAAAAAAGCTTAGTATCGCTAATTGCATTTAGACATATTTTTCTTTGTGAAATCCTTTAAAAATGTAGAGAACAGAAAATATATTGAGCAACTTGAATACTTTGCATGTGCTTTATTAATAGCCTGTGTCAATAAACCAATCATAAATCATTTATGTGCAAATGTAGCCAAGACTGAATTATGTGTTATTAAAAAAAAGTTTGCCACTCATAAATAATTTCCAACACAAGATAACAGGCCTTTATGATAGCACCCTTGCTCTCATCATCAAGTATACAAGTTACTACTGGTTTCTACTCTGCCTTTCAGCCAAGAATACACCCTGAAGGAATACAGTAACAACACATTCTCATTCATAAAATTCACTTTAAAGAGCACATATCATTGATGCTGTGGTATTTAACTAATCATATAAATGTAAGATGGGTAATTTATAAGGAAATGCATAATGTAATTACATCACTAAATGCTAACACTTCTAAGCTTTAAAGACAAACAGGGAACTTATTAAAACTACGATATATCTTAAAATTCAACTCCTTTAAAATCAAATTGATGGGGTATTAGAAAACAATGTTTTTCTGTACTTCTGTTTAATATCGGTTTCTCTGGTCCTGAAATACATCAATTTACTACCACTGCCATGATGATTACAATCTATTCCAATATGACACCTAGTGGTGGGAAATTTTTATCACTAAGATGCAGCATGCTTTGAGTTAACAGTTTCAATAAAATTTTAAACACACCCAGTTCATTCCTAAGCAGATAAGAACATTGCCTTAAGCCTACAGCCAAACAGCAACTGCTACTAAAACGCAGAGGCAATCATCTGAAAACTAAGGTGTAAAGAATATGCTTCTGTACGTTTACTTGTGGACTGAAATGGGAAAATAAGTTTTAAAACCAAGGATCACTGAAGGAATGTTTGAAAGTAACTTGTGTCACTCTTTGTAGGTACTGTTTACACAGCTGCAAGTTATAATGGTAGAAGGAGGACTAGATGAGATAGTATGCATAAAATGAAGATTCAGCCAACAGCAAGTAGCTGATTGATCTGTGGACTACTGACCTATTAACGATGACAAAGGCCTTCTATCTGCCAGCAACTTTGAGAGTGGTTACCAGGTAACCGAAAAGCTTAGGAGTACGAACAGGATTAAGAGAGACCATCAGATCTCCACCAGTTCAGGAGCTTTGTCTGTTCTCTGCAGCAAAACTACCTTCAAGGCTGAAGTAAACCGATCTTGTCTTTCTTCAGCAGTTGCTAGAATGTTTAATTAATAAGTCAGAGAGCTTTTTATAATTGTGAACCATCACCCTGTGCCTTCTGCAAATCAATTAAAGCATCTGGAGAAGGAGGACTGAGAACAGGGCTCTGATCAGCACAATAACCATATCACCAGATACTGTCAACAGAGATCATTTGGGCTGCTTTTCCATGTGATCCCCTCATCCAAAACACGCAGGTTTTTGGAGTGAGTGAGTGAGTGAGTGGGTGGGTGAGTGTGAGTCAACCCACTTCACCCAACGAAGTAGTATTCCAAAAGCTTATGAATCCAAATAAACCTGTTGGACTATACCCTAGTGTCATGTAACTTCTGACTTTGTCCACCCCAATCCAACACCAGCACCTCCACATCATTGCAATAAGTAATAATTCCTGTTAAATATAGCAACCCTGTCCAATCATTATGTCAACATGGGTCTGATAGTCAAGTTAATTGGGGAATGTGGTGTATCTCTGTCATGTCTCCAGGAATAATGGGGCTTGATATCCACCATACTACCTAAGTGAGGCAAAACAGAGAGCAGAAAGTTCCCAGTGTTTGACAAATAATCCCTGGTGCCTACCTTCATATATATATATATATAATAGCTCAGCGGTTCTGGATCAAGTAATACATTTCTCATTTTAAGATTGTTGCCTATAGCTAATGTCAAAAGAGGGAGGTAAAAAATAAGGGTCATCAGCCAAAAAGCTATTCAAGCAATGAAAAGTGTTTTCAAATATAAATCTGAACGGTTTTGCAGAATTGCAAAAATTAGACAGTATGAGTCATGGCCAACAACTTAAAACATCCTCCAAGAAGACTGCAGACTGGTGGGCCTGGGTAACCAATCATGCAGAATAGTGTGTACATCAAGTAACTTCAGCATAGAGTTCTGAAGGAGATAGCTGAAGGGATAATGGAGGCTTTAGAAGTGATCTTTCAGGAATCACTGGAGTCAGGGAGGATCACAGAGGACTGGAAAAATCAGTAAGATTCCCCAGCACCCCCAATTTAAGGAGGAAGTGAGGGAAATTATAGGCTGATTATCCTGACCTCAGTCATTGGTAAGATCTTGGAGTCCAAAGGATGAGGTTTCTGAATACTTGGAAGTGCATAGTAAAATAGGGCAAAGTCATCATGGTTTCACCAAGGGGAGGTCATGCCTGACAAATCTGTTAGAATTCTTTGAGCAACTAATGAGCAGGTTAGACTAAGGAGAACCAATAGATGTAATTCATCTGGACTTCAAGAAGGTCTTTAATAAGGTGCTGCACAGGAGGCTGCTGAGTAAGATAAGGGCCCATGGTGTTAGAGGCAAGGTACTAGCATGGATAGAAGCCTGGCTGTTTGGCAGAAAGCAGAGAGTGGGGATAAAAGGGTCCTTCTCAGCATGGAAGCCCACAAGGGTCAGTGTTGGGACCACAACTTTTCACTTTATACATTAATGATCCGGATGAGGGAACCAACAGCATTCTGGCTAAGTTTGCAGATGACACAAAGATAGGTAGAAGGGCAGGTAGTATTGAGGAGGCGGGCAGACTGCACAGAGATTGAAACAGGTGAGAAGAGTGGGCAAAGAACTGGCAGATGAAATACGTGGGAAAGTGAGAGGGGTCATGGACTTTGGTAGGAAGAATAGAGGCATGGACTATTTTCTAAATGGGGAGAAAATTCAGAAATGTGAAGAGCAAAGGAACTTGGAAGTCCTGGTCCAGGATTCTCTTAAGGTAAACTTCTAGGTTGAGTTGGCAGTTAGGAAGGCAAATACAATGTGATCATTTATCTCAAGAGGCATGGATGTACTTCTGAGGCTTTATAAGGCTCTGGTCATTTAGAATACTGACAGCAATTTTGGGCCCCATACCTCAGGAAAGATGCATTAGTCCTGGAGGTTCATGAGAACGATACCAGGAATGAAAGACATAACACATATGAGTAACGTTTGAGGATTCTGGGACTATACTTGATGGAGTTTAGAAGGATGAGGGGAGATCTGATTGAAACTTACAGAATACTGAACAGCCTGGACAGAGTCAACATTGGGGAGATGTTTCCATTGGCAGGACAGACTAGGACCTGTGGGCACAGCCTTACAGTAAAGGGAAGACCCTTTAGAACCGAGATAAGGAGAAACTGGAAAGTTTGTGGATTTCATTGCCAGAAAAGGTGTTGGAGGCCAGGTCATTGAGTGTACTTAAAACAGAGATACATAAGTTCTTGATTGCCAAGGGGATCAAAGGTTACAGGGAGAAAGCAGGAAAATGACATTGAAGAGTTATCAGCCATGATCTCAATGAGCCAAACGGCCTAATGTCTATTCTTACATCTAACAGTCTTCTGTAATTAAGAAAACGTAACCCAAATTCTTAAAATGAAGAGTAGCAAACACCAGGATGTGGAAATTGAAAACTACAGGATGCTTTTATAAATTAAGGCAGCCATAAGTTAATTTTCAAGAAAGAAGGCCCTGTGGAGGATTTCTATATAAAGTTAAAAGTTACCACTCATGTCTTCCCACTTCACTGTCCAAGATCCCAAAAACAGTTTCCAGATGAAGCACCATTTTACTTTATTTCTTTGTTTATTGTCACGTGTATTTTGTTACAAATACAGTGAAGGGTGTTGTACAGTCTCACCACTCTCCTGCATGATCTTAAAACATAGAAAATAAACCAAAACATAGAATATAAAGGCGGAAAGAAATAAATAAAGTTCAACTTTTTCCTTGTTAAGTGCTCAGCCATGAGTTTGGATCCAGGTTCCTCCACCCCGATGCAGAGACCATCACCAGCACAATGCAGTTGGCCAGCCTCAAGACCTTTCACCACACTGCCAATGCTGGAACAAGAGTCGCCACTCTTTGGCGCCATCTCACTCATGCCAACACCAACATGAGTTGCACTGGGCAGACCTCATTGATGCAGCTGCTACTGATGCTGCTGGGTCTTTCACTGGGCCCAAACTTGACTCCGCCCTGTTGCCACCATCATGAATCCACGCTATGCCTTGCCACCACTGATGCTGCCATTGCAGCCACATCTGAGCTCCTTACAGCATTTAATCTGGTGAGGGTTCCAATTAGGAGCTGGGGTCTGAATCATTGATGTGGATAGAGGGAGTAAATAGGTTGTGGGTGGGATTACTGGGTAGCATGATGGGTGAAGAGAAAAACATATCGTACTCAGTGATACAATTCTCCATATTATGTATGCACAAAATGATAACAATGCATTTGTGCAAGTTTCTTAAAAGAAAGACAGGCATCAGCAATCAGCAACTGTGCTGACAAAGGTCTGTTTGTTCATTGTCTAAATATTGTAATGAAATATTCATTGTAGATTTGACATATCTGAGATGCTCGTTAGGGTTAATACTCCTGATCCCCTGATAAACCACACATTCTCATCAATAAGGGTCTGGCTGGAGAGACCAGGGGCCCACATCTCTCCAATTTTCACTTATGATTACATGTAGCTGGTTATGTATACCAGTGGTCATCACTCAGCATCTCAATTTGGAAGTCATGCAAAACTAAATGAGGGGCCTATCAGCTTCAAATGATAGAGTCATAGTCCTACAGCACAAAGAAAGGCCCTTCACCCGAACTGGTCCATGCTAACCAACATGTCCATCCATGCTAACCCCATTTCCCTGCACTTGGTCCATATCCTTCCAAACCTTTCCTAACTATGTATTTGTCCAAATGCCTTTTAAAATGTTGTTAATGTACCCGCCTCAACCACTTCCACTGGAAGCTCTTTCTATATGCACACTATCGTCTATAAAAATAGTTTCCCCTCAGGTTTCCATTTAGTTTTTTGCCTCAACTTAAACTGATGCCCTCTAGTTGTCAATTCCCCAACCCTGGGAAAAAGACGAAGTGCATTCACTTGACCCATGCCTTTCATGATCTTATACACATCTGTAAGATCCCCCTCAGTCTCCTACTCTCTTAAAAAAAAGTCCTAGCTTTTTCAACCTCTCCCTATAACTCAGTCCCTGGAGTCCAGGCAACATCCTTGTAAATTTATCCAAGTTAATCAAAATTGAACACAAGACTCCAAGTGCGGCTTCACCAACATGCTATACAACTGCAACATAACTTCCCAACTCCTATACTCACTGCCCTGACTGAAGAAGGCCAATGTGCCAAAATCCTTTTTCACTACACATTCTGTGATCCCACTTTCAAAGAGTCTTGCACTTGAGCTCCAAAGTCCCTGTTCCACTACACTCAAGGCTCTATCGAACTCCTACCTTGATTTGACTTTCCAAAATGCAACACCTCACACCTATCTATATTAAACTCCATTTGCCATTTCTCAGGCCACTTCCGCAGCTGATCAAGATCCTGCTGCAGTTTGATAACCTGCTTCAGTGTCAACAATACCACGTATTGTACTGTCATCTGCAAACTTACTATTCATGCCTTGGACATTCTCATCCAAATCATTGATATAGATAACAAACAGCAACTGGCCCAGCACCGACTCGAGGCACACCACTAGACACAGACCTCCAGTCTGACAAGCATCCTTCCACTATTACCTTCTGCTTCCTCCTATCAAGCCAATTGTGTATCCAATTTGCCAACTCTCCCAGGATTCCATGCAACCTAACCTTCCAGAAAAGCCTACCATGTGGAACCTTATCAACGGCTATTTTGAAATCTATACAGACTACGTCCACCGTCCTGCCCTCATTAACCTTTTTGGTCACTTCATTAAAGAACTCTAACAAATTTGTGAAGCATGATCCCCCGCGCACAAAGCCATGCTGACGACTCTTAAGCAAACCCTGTCTTTTCAAATGTACATATACCTTAGCCCTCAGAATCTTCTCAAGTAACTTTCCCATCACTGATGTTGGGTATTTGTCTATAGTTCCCAGGATGTTCTTTGCAGCCCTTCTTGAATAAGGACACAACATTCACTACCTTCTAGTCTTTCGAGACCTCACCTGTAGCTAACAATGATACAAAAATATCAGCCAGGGTCCCTGCAATTTCTTCACCAGCGTCTTGCAGGGTTCTTGGATATATCTGGTCAGGACCAGGAGATTCATCCACCTTCATACATTCTAATACATCCAATACCACCTCTACTGTGATCTAGACTGTCCAAGTTTTCACATGTTTCTCCATGATAAACAGAGAGGAGAAATATGCAATGAGGACCTTGCCCACCTCCTGCGCTTTCCGCACATACTTGCCCACTTTGGTCTTCGAGGGGCCCTATTCTCTCTCTATTTATTCTTTGTCTTTTAATATATTTAAAAGAATCTCTTTGGATTCACCCTAAGTTCTCAACTAAAGCTATTTCGTGCCCCCCCCGCAACTTCACCCTCCTGATTTCCTTAGTCAATAAATCCTGTAATCTCCTATATACCTCCAGGGATTCCCTTGGTCTCAGCTGCCTGTACCTGAGCCATGCCTCCTCCTCTATTCTGGTCAAAGCCTCAATATTTCATATCATCCAGGGTTCCCTACTCCTACTGACCTTACCCTTCAAACGCACAGAAACATATAGACCTTGAACTCTAGCTATCTTACTTTCAAAGGCTTCCCACTTGCCAGAGGTCCCTTTGCTGCAAATCAACTCCAATCAATTTTACTCCAATCAACCTCTGCAAACTCCTTCTAATTCCATCAAAATTCACCTTGCCCCAATTTAGAAATTGGAACCTGTAGACCAGTTTTGTCCCTCTCCATAACTATTTCAAAAATTAATAGAACTATGGTCACTGATCCCAAAAGTTCCCCCAGTTTAACTCAGTCACTTGTCCTGCCCTATTTCCCAAGAGTTGGTCCAGTTTTGCCCCTTCCCGAGTAAGACTCTCTAAATACTGCTTGAGGAAACTTTCCTGAACACATTTAAATTCTACCCATCACAGTCCTTAACACAATGGCAGTCCCAGTCTATGTTAGGAAAATTAAAATCCCCTACTATGACAACTTTATTGCTCTCCAATCTCCCTGATTATTTGTTCCTCTAATTCCTGTTGGCTATTTGGGGGTCAGTAATGTCACTATACCTTTCTTATTTTTAAACTCCAGCCACAAAGCCTCACTGGATAATCCCTCAGTTATTACATTGCTGACTATTGCTGTGATACACCCCTTAATCAAAAATGCAACTCCCATCCCCTCTTTCCTTCAATTCTATCCCGCCTAAAGTACCTGCACCCTAACACAATAAGCTGTCAGAGTTGAAGAGTGTGGTGCTGGAAAAACACAGCTGGTAAGGCAGCAACTGAGGAGGAGAATCAACATTTTGAGCATAAGCTCTTTATAAACTCTTCCTGATGAAGAGCTTATGCACGAAATGTCAATTCTCCTGCTCCTCGGTTACTGCCTTACCAGCTGTGCTTTTCCAGCACCACACTCTTCAACTCTGATTGCCATTATCCACAGTCCTCACTTTCTCCCATAATAAGCTGCCAGTCCTGTCCCTCCCTTAGCCATGTTTCTTTAATGGCTACTGTACCCCAGCCCTCTGGCAGAAGAGACAAAAGATCCTAACAAATTCGTAGGACACTGGCTCAGAAGGCAGAGACCAATAAGATGTATGAAACATCTAAGGGCACATTCCTGATGAAGGGCTTACGCCTGAAACGTCGACTCTCCTGCTCCTCAGATGCTGCCTGACCTGCTGTGCTTTTCCAGCGCTATACTTTTTGACATCTAAGGGCACAGTCATGACACATGAAATGGTAATGGGGCCAGTCATCTGTGAAGAATATAGGACCTCATACAGGAGAAAACTGTAGTTGAAAGATAGGAAATGCAGAAAAGGCCAGGTCCCCTGCAATTGGTTCAGTTGAAAAGAGTGGCAGAGAAGAAGTCAATGCCTATTTAATCAGTCAACAAATTTATAAAAAAGTTGATCTAAACTAAGAAAGATTGGTCTCAGAATCTGTCACATTCAATGGAACAGGTCGCTTTTCATGAATAGGCCACAAAAATATTATGCATCAAGCAAATCTCAAAGTTTAGAATATAGATTAAGACTGAAAAAAATAATGATAGTGATAAGGAATAGATTAGGAGCAACTAGAGTAAAGACTATGGTGGATAGTGTCATCTGTTTTAGGAAAGTGAAAACAGAAGATGGCAGATGTGATGCAGAAGTTGGAAAATGGATAAAAACAGCTAGAAGTAATTCTCTGAAGATTAAAGAAAAATCAACAAGAAAAGTTATTATAACAAGGAAAAAAACTCATAAGATAATATATTATATCACTGTCCCATGTGCCTTAGAATCTCAACCATAAGTAAAGATTTAAGAAAGAAAATAGATGCCTTTGAAACATAATGCCAAGACATATAGTAACTATTTTATATATACCCAAAAGACGACAAAAAGATCACCAAAAAATGACAGTCAGAAAAGAACATGTTAGTATTTCAGCCATTTGATCAGAACTGTAAAGCTGCAGAGACCTCATGAGAAGGCAGAGTGGACAGTAGTAGAAAAGTCAATATAAGTATTGTTCGGTGATGGGCATCACAGAGTGGTTGCAGATAATAAGTGGCTTGACGCAAGATAGGCAAGTGAGGCATACAATGACATCCAATCTCCGAGCAGAATTAAGCACATACAGCAACATGCCAAACATTCTGGTCATCTCAAACATTCCAACATTCACCTGATGCTTCAACTGCTCCAGTTTCGTTTTTCTCATATGAAGAGCTTTACTTGGAAACGCCCAGAAATAGTTAGAAGTTCCAATTCGATCAGTGTCCACCATTCCATCATCAACTAGACTCTGCAGTACTTCCTTCACAGACATGGAGGCTGAAATGGCAAAAACACGTGAACAGCTTACATTTGTCTCTCGTTTGCAAATGAAGATTTGTCATTGTTAGAACAAAACTAAAAGGCTATAGTTATATGACATTTTCCATCTAAACCTTGACAACAATAACTGTTGTGGTGAAGCATTGTTCTATGGTGATGAGGATGATAAATTTATGGTAGAGTGCCCCTAAATCTTTTGAAGTTAGGTGGCTTTCCTGGCTCAGTGGTTGAATAAACTATTTTCAATGTCACCATATTTTAAGTTTACACCACTTTCTGGCAGGCAGAGATGGACATTTTCAGCAGTGCCCATATTTAATGAAAACACTACTCAAAATTAATGCCAGCAAAAACAATGCTGATTCTCCCATAACAGCCGAATAACTTCATGAGGCATGGAAGTTAAAGATGCCTTAATAATCAAAGAAAGTCAGTCCCCATGGAGAAGGTGAACAATGGAGCAACTGTTAATTAGTGAAAGATTTCCTTGGCCATGTTGAGCCTGGACCCATGAGACTTCAAGGAATCCAGAAATAATGTCCAGAGTTCCCCAGGTCAACTCCGTTCTTAATTGTTGTCACTGTACTGCCATGTCTGGTGGGTCCATCCTGGTAGTGGGACAGGACAAATCCAGGGACAATGACTGTGGCGTGTGAGACAATGTCCTTGTGTATGTCAGACTGTGGCTTTGGGACAACCCTCCCAATTTTATCACAGGTCCTTAGCTGTTACTCAGAGGTTTTGCAGGGTAACAGGGCTGGATTTGCCCTCGTCATTTCCAGTCATTAGGGTGATCCCGATTGTGTATGGTTTCATTTCTTTTTTTAGATTTCATAGCATTTAATGAGCGGCTTGCCAGGACATTTCAGAGGGCAGTTAAGTGTCAACTACGGTTGCTGCAACCACAATTGCAGAAAATACACTCACTGCCCATGCCGATAGTGCCTTTTATGTCAGGGGTAGCAATGCTCGCACTAAAGAATAGGAGCAATGAAAGGAATTAATTTTCACATTTTAAAATCACTTCAATTAAAGTCCTGAGATCACGATATTAGTGCTGCCCTAACTGCCTGCCTTGTTCCTGACCACTCACTGACTTCATATGGCTCACTATGCTGTTCCTTGTTTCCAAAGTGGAGCATCGATCACAGCTGTCAGTGGAAAAAAGTGGAGCATGAAGTTGAGCAGGAATTAGAGTGGGCCAGAAACTGTGGTATGGCGTGATCTTTGGGCATTGGTCAGTGACACCATTTCTGGCTCTACATGCAAATCCACAATGACAATGGTGCAGGCTTTCTATAACAGTACAAAGGGATACACCGTTAAGAGTCAACAACACTCCTATGTATCTGGAGTCAATACAGGGAAGGGTGGCAGATTTCCTTCCCGAAAGCAGATGAGTGAATCAGATGGGTTTTCATGCCAATCAACAATAGTGCCATGTGGCCATGCAACTAGCTTTTAATTACAGATTTATTAGTTGCACTTAGGTTTCACTAGCTGCCAGAATGGCAGTGAATTAATGGGTCTAGAGCATTAGCCTGGGCCCCTGGAATACCAACCCAGCGACAATACCAAAACATTACCACCTCCTCCTCCTTCTCTTCCAAGAAACAAAGAAACCTATTGTGTTCTTTTCAAGGAAGGCGGAATGACAGCTCTTTACAACTGGTATAAAGAAAGAAGGCAAAGTAGTCTTAACAAAAAAAGGCACAAAGTTCCAACTATGAATGGAACATAGTCAAATTCAGTATATTGCCTGGTACCAATCCTCATCAATTCTCCACCAGCAGGATTTTCAATCAGAAACTATTCTGGTAGTTAATTGGATTTGTTTTTGCTGTGGCCATGTCACAACTGAAGATATTGAGATTTTCCAAACATATCCTCACACTAGCATAGGAACATTTTAAATCTAATTGGCGAGAGTTGTGTCGATTTTAATTTGAGTCATTGAAGAGGAATGCATTTACCACGATACTCAAATTACCCATTTTCCAAATAAAAAACCCGAAAGAACTGCAGATGCTGTAGATCAGAAACAAAAACAGAAGTTTTAAAACATTCCTAAACAATGCCCATTTTGTTTTACTGAACTGTCCATATGTGATCTGTGCATGATTAAATGTTCAAAAACAAACTGAGCCATAATTCACTTCAAATATTATAATCTCCTGGGCAAGAGATCAGACAGTAGTGACAGTAAAACTGATACTTACTGATTCCTTTCTCCTTTGGTGCAATCTTCTCCAAATCTTTCAGCTGAAACACATCTTTCTAAGAACACGGACAAGTTTTAAGTAAGTTCATTCCAGTGCATCAGACAATGATTTTTTAAAAATTTGCAGAATGATTGGAAATGTGGTCACCATTCTTCTAAGGTAGACACAAATTCAAGTTTTTTTTTAAAATCAGGCATAGAAACTGAAGAAAACACCAAAAAAATCAGACGAAGCCAAGGTATATTTTTAAAAAGGCCAACTAAAATTAATACATAATTCTGTGATGAAGGAATTTATGGGAAAACTACATTAATAGGATGGTTACAACACATGAGGTCACATTACTTGATGGGCCCATATCAGTTCTGCACATGAGCAATTTACTTCCTCCCAGCACTCTACCCTTTCCTTGCAAATTCTCTCTTCAGGTGCTCATCCAATTCCTTTTTGAAACTATGACTGAATCTCTCTCTACCACACTCTCAAGCAGTGTGTTCCAGATCCCTAGCCATTTGCAGCATAAAAAAAGGTTTTCTTCCTGTTGTTGTTGGTTCTTTTGTCACTCAGCTTAAATCAATCAGTTTCCTCTGATCCTCAAATCCGCTGCTGGTTAAAAGTTCCTCCCGATCTACTTTGTTTAAAGTAATAGTTTTAGTAGCTACATCAAAGCCCTTCTCAAACTTCTCTCCTTTAAAAATATCAGCTTAGCTGACCTATCCCAGTAACAGAAGTCATTCAACCTTGGAATAATTCTCATAACACTTTTCTAGATCCTCTCAAAGCCTTCACAAGCATTTTTCAAAAAAAAGTATTCTAGCCACTGCTCCAGACACAATTCTCTAATTAAGGCTGAACCAATGTTTTATTTAAAAAACATAGCATTTTGCTTTTATACTATATTCCTCATTACAAAGCTCAGGATCGCACAAGTTTTGTGAATCACTTTCTCACCCTGCCTTGTGATCTTCAATAATTTGTGCACATGTAGTTCTGCTACTGCTCAAGCTTCAGAACTGTAGTTCTTAAGCTTGTATTGTTTCTTCACATTGTCTTGTAACAAACTGTATCACTTTAAACTTTTATGCATTAATTGTCATCTGCCACACATCCATCTTTTCCACCAGCCCATGTCCTCTTGGAGCTAAACCTTATCCCTCTTCACAATTCACATAACTTAAAAATATTTTGTCACCTGAAACTTTTGAACTGTGCACTGTACATTCAAGTCTAAGTCGATATAAAAGAAACACTGGTCTTGGATTTAATCCGTCGGGAACTTCACAATTTACCTTCCTCCAATTTTAGAAAGTATACCTATATTCCTACATCTTAGCCACTTGGTGCACATACTACACTGTCCCAAACAGTCTGCTGGCAAACATGCATGAGACTTGCAGCACAGAGGGATCAGGGGTCTTTGTACAATAATTATAGGAGGTTAGCATGCATACAGCAAGTAAACAAGCCAAAGATAATGTTGGCATTTATTGCTGCGATTTTACTGGGCATTGGTAAGAACACACTGGAGTACAGTATATGTTGGGACAAAGGATTGTAATTTCAAATAACATCAAATAGTTTGATCCTACACTCATTGGAACTTTGAAGAACAACAAAGCAGCTGGAAGAATTAGACTGAATGTAGATTATCTACTTCCATGCCACTTTTCCACACTATCCCCATAGCCCTTAATATCATAAGCATTCAGGAGTCAGTCAGTATTTATCTCTTTCAGTCTCTAAAGCAACCTTAATATGGTGATCAGTAAGAGAAAAACATTATTTCATGCTGGAACTTTGCTCCACAATGAGGTTTCTGGCTAAGATGATCTGACTTCAAACAAGCAGATAATATAGTCACGCGTATTTTGAAATAGGAACATCACACACAACTTTCCAAACTCTGGATGTGGAAATCAAAGTCCAAAGAAAGCCCACTTGAAACAGATTAGCAGGATGTCAGATGTGCAAGTAAAAACTCTACAAGTGACCGATTCAAAAGCACAAATAAGCAATTTCAATTTTTCTAGTCACTTTTGCCATTCCAGTTTTTCTATACAAAAACTACGGGAACCTAGGCTCAAGATTATAAACCAACTGTTCAATATTTTCCATCAGCACTATATTGTTATCAATGGATTTATAGCAGAAATAGACCTAGGAAAGAAGTTGTGTCAAGTTGAACAGTCAATGTAGCCAGAATGGTTGCATCTTCCAAGATAGCACAAATCATACCTCAACCTTGGCAAACAAATGTTGCACAGTGACTTCACAGAGTCTGAATCATGAGACAGCCATTTGTGGAACTGCAAAGATACCTTAAACTAGCATACAAAGACTGGTAGATCCAGCAACAATAAATGTTAAACACAACACAATCAACTGTGGAAATCTGAAATAAAAATAGAAATTGGAGAAACTCAGTAGGTCTGGCAGAACCTGTGGAGATAAAGAGTCAATGTTTCAGGGCCAGTGATCCTTTAGAATAACATTAAGCTGCTGACACGAAACTGGCAACATTCCTCTTCGAACTATGTATTGACATGGGGTAAACTCTCCAGCTTAATTTAAAACCAGCAATACAGAAAAGATTTATTCCATGCACTAAGGTGTAAACATTCGGGTGCCCAAGAACTATTTAAAATAAAAATTTCATTTCTTAAAGTATAATAGAGAATAATTAACGAACAAGTCCTTTCTCTAACTTATCTTTTAAAATTCCCTTCTATAATACTAGTTCGATAAAACTCCCAATTAAGATTTACAAAACAAAACTTATCTCAAAACCAGGCACCTTTCAGCTCTTCTATTTGAATCTTCCTGTCTTTTTTTTCTTAGGAATTCCACTTTCCGTGTTACTGATCGAAAAAGGTACTTTTTTATAATATATTTTTATTGAGAAAAAATTACAAGTATAAAACAATGCAATTCAAAACAGTACAAAAAACCCAAATAATAAAAAAATCCCCAACCCACCCTCATGTACAAATGCATAAATATATATAGAAAAATATGAATTAAAAAAACCTAAACTAGCTATTTAACTAAATAAATAACCAACAACAAACAAATAAATAGTAATAAATAAGTCCAGCCAAACGAAAACGCTCATACATTCACAGTTCCTCCTCCCTGGATATTGGACTCGTGAAACACAATCATTACAGCTATATAAAAGCCCTTGTTAGTGTTGCAGATAAATCTGTGTCAAAGTATTCCAAAAAGGGCTGCCATGTCTTGTAAAAATTCTCAGTTTTGTGGTGTACCATATTTGAGAGAAAATCCAGGGGAATATGCTCCATAACAATCTTGACAAGAGGTCTGGAGCCAAGTGGAACTTGTGGAGAATCTTCAACTGTAAAGCATGGGTCCTATTGCAAATTGATATCTTCCTTGCATTCTCCCAAATATTCTCCCAGCCCCTGAAGAAACTTCAACACCAGCTCTCTTTCCCACATCTTGCAGAGTCGATCAGACTCATCTGAGGTGGCACCCCCCAATTGATGATATCAAGTACTGACAGTGTATACTCTTAGCCCTGAGCACCCCCCTCTCTATGTCAGATTTGCAGGAATCAGTCAAAAGTATGGGCTTTTTTTGAATAAAATCCCTAACTTGAAAAAAAAAATGAAAGAGGTCTCTATTATATAACTTGCACTTCCTCACTAACTGATCGAAGGACACCATTACATCTCCTTCAAATAAACTGTCCATACAAGACACATCCCTAGCTGCCCAACGTTTAAATCCTGAATCTATCATACCCGGTTGAAAACCCAGAATACCCACTAAAGGCGTAAACAAAGATGTTTTGCCAATGTTGCCTTCCCTCTGCTGAATTGCCCTCCGTGCTTTAACAGTATTGATAACAATTGGGTTATGGCAAAATTCCCCATCTGTCCTCACCTTGCCCAAAAACAGCAAACTGGTAAGGGGGCACCTTGCCTGGGAGGCTTCGATATCTTGCCATATTGAAAGAGGATCTCCACAAACCCAATCACTCACGTAGGTCAAAAGTGAGCTTAATTGGTAATTTTTGATGTCTGGAAGGTCTACTCTCTCCAGTCTGTGAGGCAACTGCTGTTTGGCTAATTTAATGAGGGGCTGCTTACAATGCCAAATAAAGGAGCTGAACCAGCTGTTCAGTCTCCCGAGTGTTTACTTATTGAAAATCACGGGTGCATCCGTATAGGATATAGCAAACAAGGGAGAATATTCATCTTATTAAGCGCTATCCGACCCATCCATGTGACTGGCAGTGCCTCCCATTTTTGAAGATCTTGTTTAATTTTTGCAAATAATTGAGTAAAATTGGCTTTAAACAGCCAATCCAGAACTGGAGTAATGAATATGCCCAAATACATAAAACCCCCGTGACCACCTAAATGGTAATCTTTGGTCGCCCTCAAGAGCTAGCTCCTTCATAAGACCACCCATAGGCATAGCCTATGATTTCGCAAAATTTCATACCCTGAAAAAGCGCCAAACGCGTGAATGCATTGTGTAAGGCGAGGCACTGAAACTGCTGGATTTGTCAAAAGAAATTAGATCATCGTCTGAATTCAACGAGATCTTATGTAATATTGGGATCCCCACGAATGGCCTCCGCCAATGGTTCAATCACCTGCGTAAAAAGCAATGGGGCAGCACAGTGGCTCAGTGGTTAGCACTGCTGCCTCACAACACCAGGGTCCCAGGTTCGATTCTAGCCTTGGGTGACTGTCTGTGTGGAGTTTGCATATTCTCCCAGTGTCTGCGTGGGTTTCCTCCGAGTGCTCCGATTTCCTCCCACAGTCCAAAGATGTGCAGGTCAGGTGAATTGGCCATACTAAATTGCCCACGGTGTTGGGTGCATTAGTCAATGGAAAGTGGGTCTGGGTGGGTTACTCTTCGGATGGTCAGTGTGGACTGGTTGGGCCAAAGTGGAAACACTGTAGGGAATCTAAAAAAAAAGGGGACAGCCCTGCTGGCTGCCCCTAAAAAATTAAAATTGCTTGATCGTACCCCATTGGTAATGACTGCCACGAGAGGTACACCATAGAGAACCTTTATCCATCTTATGAAGACTTCGCCCAAACCAAACCGCTCTACATTACAGAAAAGGTACGGCCACTCAACTCGGTCAAATGCCTTCTCTGCATCTAAAAAAATCACCAATCCCTGTATTGACTGCTGTTGGCATGCTTTAATTACATTAAGCAGCCTCCTAACATTTTGGAGGATCTGTGACCCTTTATAAAGCCCATCTGATTCGCTTTAATAATAGAAGGTAACACAGTCTCCAGCCTTAACGTGACAGCCTTAGAGAGGATTTTAGTGTCAACATTTAAGAGCGAGATGGGCCTGTATGAAGCACAGTCTTCCGGGTCCTTCCTTTTTTTAAGGATAAGTTAAATATTGGCCTCACTCAGAGATGGTGGGAGACAATCATGACTGTATGAATCATTAAACATATTGAGCATCGAGCCTGACAGTATATTATAAATTCCTTATAGAATTCACTGGGAAGTCCGTCAGGACCGGGCACCTTTCCACTCTGAAGTTGCCTCACAGCTTCCTCCACTTCTTGCACTGACAATGGGACATTGAGAAAGGACTGCAGTTTGGGAGTCACACCCAGGAGCTTCAGATCTCTAAAAAAAGGATTCCATTTTGGCCTGCCCCTCCTCACAATCCTCAGATTGGTATAACTTAGAGTAAAATCTCAGGAGTACTACATTAATCTTTTTAGAATCACGTTGGACTCCCCGACCCCTCCCTAATTGCTGTAATGGTTTCTGGGGCACTCCTCTTTCTGGTAAGATATGCTAAGTATTTGCCTGGCTTGTCACCATGCTCATATAACCTTTGCTTTGCAAAAGCCAGCTCCTTCTTTGCCGTCTGCATGAGCACGGAATTTAGTGCAGACCGCAGCGCCTTAATTCTCCGTAGTTTGACTAACGAGGGTCTGTCAAAGTAGGCCTTCTCAGCTGCCTTCAACTGTGCTTCAAGGAGACATTGCTGCTCAGCCTTCTGCTGCTTCCTACTGGTGGAATATGAAATAACTAACCCCCTAACATAGGCTTTGGCAGCTTCCCACAGAATGGATGAGCTATCAACCGAGCCTATGTTGATGTCTAGGAACGCGTGAAATCCCCTAGAGAAATACTCCACAAACTTACTATCCACGAAGATAAAGAGATCCATTCGCCAGTATCTTGAACTCACTGTAACGTCCTTAATCTTAACCATAACGTACACCGGAGCATGATCAGAAATGGTAATATTAACAATCATACAGGATGCCACCAGATCCAGGGTTACCGCAGGGGTCAGAAAAAAAAAATCAATCCTCGTGTGACATGTGTGCGGATTGGAGAAAAACGTGAAATCCCTACCTGTAGGGTGGAGACGCCTCCACACGTCCACCAACTCTAATTTCCCACACAGACCCACTAACTGTTTAGTTTGTACAGAGGGTATCGAGGGACCTTTGGGCAGCCTGTCTACTGTGGGATCCATAAGACAGTTAAAATCTCCCCCTATAACGATGTGCCGGGACTCAAGACTTATCAGTTTAGAAAAAGCATCTACCAAAAAGTTAAGGGGATGAGCTGGGGACAATAAACATTTAAAACACCGTATTCTTCCCCATTTATCAAGGCTTTAAAGAATTACATATCTCACGTATGTGTCTTTAACACATTCCAACAATTTAAATGGGAGATTTTTCCTAACTAATATAGCCACTCTCCTAAATGATGAAAAATAAACCTCGGTCAAAGCCATTCTGCTGTAATCGCAGATGCTCCTTGTCATCCAAATGTGTCTCCTGTAACAAAGCTATATCCACCTTCTCTTTTCTAAGACTCAAGAGTACCTTCTTCCTCTTAATTGGTAAGTGACTTCCCTTGATATTCCAGATACACCATTTAATCAAATCATTGGCCATAATCTTCTGCAATTACATTTAAATTCCAGAGAGGGGGAACCCAAACCCCAAACCACAAGCCTTAGTGTCACATGATCCACCAAATATAAAAATTACATAAACTAAAACCACTACATATAACAAACCTACGAGAATAAAAAAAGCAAAAAACAAAAAGCAAACCAACATATAAAGCGCCAACAGCGCTGAGTAGGGGAACTCACCCCCTGCCCAGAGGGGGCAACTACCCTTCCCAAACTACCCATAAGTAGGCATCTAACCATCCCAACCACCTTCACTTTTCCCAGCTAGAGCCGCATCGCAAATACAAGCTGAAAAGAATAAACACCTCATAGAATATCAATGAATAAAAAAAAATTTATTAAAAAAGGGGAAATAAATACCCCACCAATCCTTTGGTATGTCCTAATTCAGAAATTGAAAATGTACATCGTAACCACTGCCAGACATAGCTAAAACCAAATTATTATTAATTGATGAAAAGAAAAGGAAAAATAAAGCTCCAACTGGATTTCCTCCGTTTCTTTTACAGAATGATAAACACATACCCAAACAACACTATTTGTACATATTAAAATTGTTCAAATTAGTTTAGTTTGTCCACAAAGTCTCTTGCTTTCTCCAATGTGTCAAAAAGATGTATGGATCTATCTAAGGTGATCCAAAGCACTGCCAGATATCTCGGAGTACTGAATCCCAAGCTCCCTTAGTCTTCTCTTGACACAGTCATAAGATTTTCGTTTCTGGATCACGCTGCTGAGAAGTCCTGAAAGAACATGATCTTAGAGCCCTTGTAAATTAGGGCCTGCGGATCCTTCCCTTGAACTCTGGAAGCCTCCATGACTCTCTCCTTGTCCCGGTAATGATGGAACTGCATCAGGAGAGGACAAGGACGTTGACCCAGACCCGATCTCCGCGCTGCGACCCGGTGAGCCCTCTCTACCTTCAATCCTCTCATACCAGCCTCCAAGTCAAGGAATGTTGGAAGCCAATCTTCAACAAAGTCTGCAGGCCGCTCACCTTCCTTACCCTCAGGCAGACCAATGATCAGAATGTTTTTTTCTCCTGCTCCTGTTCTCAAGATCAACCACTTAGTCACGCAAATTACGGACCTGCGTCTTCAGGGCTTGGATCTCATCCTTAGATGAACTGGCATCAGCTTCCACCACTGTGACCCTGTGCTCAACCTCATCTGTCCACTTCTCCAGGTCTCCCAGCTGCTGCTCATGCTTCTGCAACATGAGATAGATTGGAGACAGCTTCTCTTCTATTTGTTTTCCTAACCTTTCATGAAATTTCAAGAGCTGGTTCACCTTGTCTGGAGAGTAATCGGCTCAGAGGCTGCTGCAGGCTTAACTGCAGACTCAGCCTCTAATGCTCATCCTCCCTTTTTAGGCATCTCTGGACGGCTGAAAGCACAGGTAAGTTAATTTTTAGAAGTTTGTTGGGACTCCACGATCTTTCTGGAGTCCCACGAAATCCCGATGACCTGGGTTGGGCAGGTTAAAGGACCATCCTGCTTGTACTGTGATGCGAAGCTCTGCAGTGCGATCTTCTCAGATTGCCGCCATCTTAGATCCAAAAAAGGTACTTTTAAGAGAGATATTTTCCAGGCAGTCTTTTACCTGCTGGGGCTTGGCAGTTCTCCTCCCAATTTTTCCCCAGTCTTATATGCGAGACAACCAGATTGTATCATCGGCTTTTAAGAGTGTCGATATACTCAATTCAAACTTAATTGGAAATTGGTATTTTTTCAGGGTATAATTTAAACTGACTGGCCTAATTCGAATCTGTTTTTTGTCGTTTCCAGGCAACCTGCTACAAAATTAACATGTAGCTGGAGCACATGTTACATTGCGTCTTGTTGAGAAAACTTGGTGCTGTCACTGCTAGCTTTTAACTCCCTTAAGAGGTATAGTTCACTCACATCTTCATAACAAAATACTTGACTGTAGAGTGGTACAGAGCATACCTACCTCAAACAGCACAATTGACAATTAGTAATAATATAGCTCACTTAACAACAGCTTTGAGTCTATACCAATTTTTTCCCCCTCTTACTTTGTCCCTTAACTTTGGCTATGATACTGTGTCGAAAAATGTGTCGCTGGAAAAGCGCAGGTCAGGCAGCATCCAAGGAGCAGGAGAATCAACGTTTCGGGCATAAGCCCTTCTTCAGGAATCATTCCAGCAACACATTTTTCAGCTCTGATCTCCAGCATCTGCAGTCCTCACTTTCTCCTATGATACTGAGTGCCCTACAAGCCTTTAGAAATATTTCCCCACTATTATGACTCGACTTTATTTGGTCCCTTTGCCTTAAAATTCACTTGCAAGGAATTTTCTACTTCATTGCTAACATGTTTGCCAACATAAGAAAAGGAGACGTGGTTTCACCATAACTCTAAAAAAACTGAAATTCTAAAGTATGGCCATTATACACAAGAACAAGATGAGAATTTAGGCATTACTTACCATTATTAATTATCGGATCAATATATGCAAATTCTTATTTAAACAAGTTACAAAATTTGGCCTCAAATTACATTGTAATCATTAAATTATGTACTTGCGTTTTTCTGATTTCCAATCATAGCATTAAACAATTGCCTAAAATATCTTGAACATGAAAGGAAACACATTGGTTCTGGCTAAAATTCTCAATAATTTCCCATTTTCTTGCTGTATTGTATCAAAGTGGAAAAGACCTTTAAGTACAAATTATTTAAAAGTCTTACGTGGGACCAAGTTAGCTATAAAACTTTTGACTTTTAAAATACGTTAATTTGCAGTAGGATAATGGAGAATTCATTGCTCTTCGTATTTGAAGAGAAAATTGGACAGCGGTTTCAAATACCTGTGCTGTTAAAAACAGAAATCAGGAAGTTGTTATCTAAATTGCCTTGCTCCTCCAGGTGCTACACTGTACATATTTGACCAAGAAAAGCAATCAAATTCCTTGAAGGGCACAAAGTATGATAGGAAAAGTTGGGGACAGTATTAAAGTATGAACGGATTTTTGACAGTAAGAAGAATCTTAAAAGTTTCTTCCCAAACAATCTCTCAGGTACTGAAAAAACAAGATTTTATAAATAGAGTCATAAGTTTGTACAGCACGTCATGCTGACCAGATATCCTAAATTAATCTAGTCCTATTTGCCAGCACTTGGCCCATATCCCTCTAAACTTTTCCCATTCATGCACCTATTCAGTTGCCTTTTAAATGGCACATTGTACCCACTTCCACTACTTCCTCTGGCAGTTCATTCCATACACGCACAACTGTCTGCATGAAAAAGTTGCTCTTTAGGTCCTTTTTAAATCATTCCCCTCTCACCTTAAATCTATGCAGAAAAATGTGTTGCTGGAAAAGTGCAGCAGGTCAGACAGCATCCAAGGAGCATGAGAATCGACGTTTCGGGCATAAGCCCTTCTTCAGGAATGATTTCTGAAGAAGGGCTTATGCCCGAAATGTCAATTCTCCTGCTCCTTGGATGCTGCCTGACCTGCTGCGCTTTTCCAGCAACACATTTTTCAGCTCTAATCTCCAGCATCTGCAGTCCTCACTTTCTCCTAGTTAAATCTATGCATTCTAGTTTTGTGAAATCTTATTCTTTCTGATCTTAATTTTTGTTAAGTTTATTTTTGTTCTGTTTGTCTTTATGCATCTGCCATCTTAAATTTAATTTGCCTTGCATGATCTGATGTTTAATCAGCCATTCTAACATTCATTTCCTAAATTTCTCTCAGTAAGGATTCTCCACCCTGATTGCTAAAAGAAACAATATTGTTCATCTTGTTCACACAGATCCCAGATTACCTGTAGAGGTCACCATGTTGTAATTGCTCACTGATTGTCATGAGGTCTGCTCTGAAAATTCCAAGCAGATCTGTCAGAAAGTGTGCATTTAATTAATTCGACAATGACCATTGCTATGAAGTCACCTTTATTTCTCATAAATTTCTAAAGTTCAGTCTTACTCCTTTAGGGAATTCATGTTGTATGGATTTTTGATATAAGGAAGTCAAGAGTTATATGGGGCAGTTGGGAAAATGGAATTGAATGGATCACAACATTTATCTTACTGAATCCAACAGCCAAATGCCTTGCTCTTATTCCCAAAATGATTTATGAGCTATGACAGTATCGTAAATTGCATTTTTAAAGTAATTCATTACATGATGTGGGCATTGCTGACTGGGCCAGCATTTATTGCCCATCTCTAGTTGCTCTTGAGAACGTGGGCTAGGCTACCTTCTTGAACTGCTGCAATCCATTTCCTAGCAGTTACACCTATGTTGCTGTTTGGTGGGCGGGGGTTTCTAGGATTTTGACACACTGATACTGAAGGAATGGCAACTTATTTCCAAGTCAAAATGGTAAGGGGTTCGGAGGACACTTGTAGGTCGTGACATTCCCATGTATCTGTTGCCCTTGTCCCTTTGAATGGAAGTGGCCATGGGTTTAGAAGGTGCTGCCTAAGTCGTTTTGATGGATTTCTGCGGTTCATCTTGTAGCCGGCACTACATGAGCCACTGTTACTGATCATCCATGGCAGAGAGAGTGAATGTTTGTAGATCGAGTGCCAATCAAGGGAGGTGCTTTATCCTGGGTGGTGTCAGGCATGAAGTGTTATTGGAGCTTCACTCATCCTGGCAAGTACAGAATATTCCATCACACTATTGACTTGTGCCTTGTAGGTGGTGGACAGGTTTTGGAGAGTCAGGAGGTGAGTTAGTTGTTGCAGGACTCCCAATCTCTGACCTTTCCTGTAGCCATGGTACTGATATGGCTAGTCCAGTTCAGTTTCTGGAAAATTGCAAGCCAAGATAATTCTAATGAAGATCATGGGGCAATGATTAAATTCTTTCTTGTTGGAATACAATTCTGCTGTGACTGACAGTCATCAGCATATCATGGATACCCAGTCTTGAGTTGTTAAATACGTTTACAATCTATTCTGGTTAGCACAGTGGTAATGCCACATAACACAATGAGGGTAGTAATCAGTGCGAAGACAATGTTCCCATTTGTCTGCCAGTGCTCTCAAATTATTCCACATAGCCAATTACAACTTATTTAAAGTTGAAGCTGTTTTACTAAACATCCTGACTTTAAGTGAAATAACTTGAAATCAATCATAGGATATTGGAATAAACATTAGAATCATAGAATGCCTACAGTGTGGAAACAGGTCATTTGGCCCAACAAGCCCACACTGACCCTCTAAAGAGTAACGCACCCAGACTTTTCCCCCTACCCTATTATTTCCTGACTGATGCACCTAACCTATACATTCCTGAACACTATGGGCAATTTAGCATGGCCAATTCACCTAACGGTTGGACTGTGGGTGGAAACCAGAGCATCCAGAAGAAACCCACGCAGACACAAGGAGAATGTGCAAACTCCACACAGATAGTTGCCCGAGGCTGGAATTGAACCCCGGTGCCTGGCGCTAACCACTGAGCCACCCATACAACCAGCATTAGTTCCCTTGAGACATTTCTTACATTGAAAAGCCAAATGTTCAAGCAGAAATATTGTACTGTGTGCATGCAGTACTATGCACTCCTAGTTGAAATACTTATAAATTTAAAAACCACTATATTAAAAGGAATACTGTTCAGCTAAATGCTTAGGACCTTTCTCAGCAGAAGAAATTTTAGAATGACACAGGTTGAACTGCTGTATCTTCCTAAATGCCCACATTCATAAATAATGTAATTTTAAAAAATAACTTAAATACATATAAAATAATACAAATGCTGTAAGTTAATGTAAAAATATTACAATTCAATTTTAAATTGGCAAGGCTCCATCTAGTGGGAGTTTGATTGGTACAAGTAATGGCCAAAGTCCCAGAACTGACTGCTCTGATGAACTGCTGCCAATAGATGGAGGCTTGGCTAGGAGTGCAGCACAGAATGGGAACTAGGAGGATTTGAAAGTCCCCAGCAGTGGCAATAAAACACGAGGGACTCTAAAGGGAAGAACAGAGGTAGGAACAGGAGCCAAGGCGGAGAAATGGGACTGAGGTTAATACATGAACAGGAGTCAAGGAAGATTAGGAAGAGCAGAGGAAGTTCCAGGGGGTGGCTGGAGATTGGCAATAGGTGCTGAAAATTGGGGTGCCCTTTAAAATGAAAATCTTTATTCAATTTCCACCACCAGGAAGAAAGGAAACACCAGGGTGGCTCGTGACAAGCAGTGTCCTTCTCATCAAAGGGCAATGCTGTGTGATCAAACAGTGAAGGGAAGGATAGGGATTAAATCAAAATAGAGTTGGGGGGGGAAATAAAGCACTCCACTCACTGCGGTGCCCATCTCTCCCTGAACAGCTCGAGGGAGTTTGTAGATACCGCGTGCTCCTTCTCCAGGAGCAACTGGGCACGGATGTAGTCACAGAAGAGAGGCAGGCAGTCAGCCCTAACGACCCCCTCCTTGGCCCGCTGTCTGGACCTGTTTGTGGCCAGTCCGGCCAGGCTGAGGAGCAGACCCACAAAGAGATCCTCTGACCTAACCTCCCCCCTCCGCATGGGTGCCAAAAGATCAGTAGCATGGGACTGAAGTGCAACCAAAAACAAAGAAGGTGGTTTTTAAGAAAATCAAAAAGGGAGCGCAAACGCCCACACCCAATATATACACTGTCCACAGACTCCACAGCACCACAGAACAAGCAGTTGGGCTGGGAGTCCGTGAATCATCGCAATCTGCAGTTGCAGGGGACTGCTGCGTGCAGCACCCTGCAGCCCAGACCCCAGAGAGAAAGGGGGGAGGACTCCCACCTAAAGAGCCCTTCATTGGAGATCCACACCGCCCGGTGGCAAAGCATGTGGGTGAATGAGGGAAAAGAGGTGGATGGTGTGCAGCAGTCTGTACGGTATTCCCTTTTTATCATGAAACCTCAATTAACTGTGGCACAGTAATTAATTAGCCTTTTACAAGGGGCAATAAAAGATTTATCAGGTGCCACACTACCCTATCATGAGTGCAGTGCTTTGAAAAACAAGTTTTTGTTCTTTAAACATTCAATGTAAATTAACATTCAAAGGAGGTGAGGAAGGCATCACATTTAGTTGTTTTTGGTCACTATCTGAGAAGGGATACACAGATGATTGATGCAGCAAGGATTTCCAGCCCCCAAAATAATACATCAACAGGAGTGGAGGTGCAAGCCATTCCAGAGGAACCAGCCAACATATTCTTGACAGAAGACCAGGACTTCTTGACCAGAAGCCTCAGGGAAGAACAAAGACTGTCACCGCTAAAGACCACATAACTTCAGCAACAAACCACTTCAAAACTGTTGTTCCTGTTCCTCCATTCTACAAAACAGCTTTGGAATCAGTGATACATTCTGTCAGTCATGTATTTTCTTTGAGGAGAAAGTGAGGTCTGCAGATGCTGGAGATCAGAGATGGAAATGTGTTGCTGGAAAAGCGCAGCAGGTCAGGCAGCATCTAGGGAACAGGAGAATCGACGTTTCGGGCATTAGCCCTTCTTCAGGAATGAGGAAAGTTGGTCCAGCAGGCTAAGATAAAAGATAGGGAGGAGGGACTTGGGGGAGGGGCGTCGGAAATGTGATCGGTGGAAAGAGGTCAAGGTGAGGGTGATAGGTCAGACTGGGGTGGGGGCGGAGAGGTCGGGAAGAAGATCTCAGGTTAGGAAGGCGGTGCTGAATTTGATGGGTTTGACTGAGACAGGCTGTGGGGAGGGGAAATGAGGAAACTGGTGAAATCTGAGTTCATCCCTTGTGGTTGGAGGGTTCCTAGGCGGATGATGAGGCGTTCTTCCTCCAACCGTCGTTTTGTTGTGGTCTGGCGATGGAGGAGTCCAAAGACCTGCATATCCTTGGTTGAGTGGGAGGGGGAATTGAAATGTTGAGCTACAGGGTGGTTGGGTTGGTTGGTCCGGGTGTCCCAGAGGTGTTCTCTGAAGTGCTCCGCAAGTAGGCGGCCTGTCTCCCCAATATAGAGGAAGCCACATCGTGTGCAGAGGATGGAATAGATGATGTGTGTGGAGGTGCAGGTGAATTTGTGGCGGATATGGAAGTTTCCTTTGGGGCCTTGGGGGGAGGTGTGGGCGCAAGTCTTGCACCTCCTGCGGTTGCAGGGGAAGGTGCGGGGAGTGGAGGTTGGGTTGGTGGGGGGTGTGGATCTGACGAGGGAGTCACGGAGGGAGTTGTCTTTACGGAATGCTGATAGGGGAGGGGAGGGAAATATATCCTTGGTGGTGGGGTCCGTTTGGAGGTGGCGGAAATGGCGGTGGATGATGCGCTGTACATGGAGGTTAGTGGCAGGGTAGGTGAGGACCAGTGGGGTTCTGTCCTGGTGGCGGTTGGAGGGGCGGGGTTCAAGGGCGGAGGATCGGGAAGTGGAAGAGATGCGGTGGAGGGCATCGTCGACCACGTCAGGGGGGAAATTGCGGTCCTTGAAGAAGGAGGCCATCTGGGATGTGCGTTTTCGGAACTGGTCCTCCTGGGAGCAGATGCGGCGGAGTCGAAGGAATTGGGAGAATGGGATGGCGTTTTTACAGGGGGCAGGATGGGAGGAGGTGTGGTCCAGGTAGCTGTGGGAGTCGGTTGGTTTGTAGTAGAATGTATTTTCTTTGCCTAATTAATTGATACATCAGATCTAAACTGCAGCTTCTTAAATGCAATAAACAATCAGAAAATTGTTACAAATCTTGGGCTGCCTGTATTAGGTAATGATTTGGAGATGCCGATGTTGGACTGGGGTGTACAAAGTTAAAAATCACACAACACCAGGTTATAGTCCAACAGGTTTCATTGGAAGCACACTAGCTTTAGTCACACTAGCACACCTGATGAAGCGCCGAACTTTGTATTAGGTAAGTGCGACTATAAGCCCAAGTTCCAATAGTTTTTGTATAGAAAAATTGGAATGGCAGAAGTGATTAGAAGAATCAAGTTACTCGTTTTTGCTTTTTGAATTAGCAACTCTACAAGTAGCCACAGGCACAGTTGATATCCTAGCAACCATGCTAATCTATTGGAAAGTGCGATGTTCCTACCTCAAAATGCATGTGAATGAATTGCCTGCCTGTTTGATCCTCACCCAAAATCAACACAGGAGCCAAGAGTAACCTCAGGTCTGAAGGCCGAAGTGCTGAGGTTACGATCATGTCTGCAGGTCAACCACAAACAAAATTCAACATTCAAATGTTAAATGGATACTCTAAAGGTACTTGATTTAATGTTTACAGTGAAGTAATGCTAAGTTACTCAACACTTAGTGAGGAAATGCTACATTCTGAATAAACTAATTAATTAAATAAACATGTTTCTTTCCAAGCTTCTGTTATTTCACACAGAATGAAGTTCTGACCAATGTTAAAAAAAAACACTAATTCACTGCTTTAGCTTTATGGTAGGAATTTTCAATACTCACTGTTTCAAAAAATATTTCCATCGTACGAGTTCGCTTTTCTTCAAGGCTCAGTCCCTTCCTTTTAGACTAAGAATTCAAGGATCAACATAAATAAATTGTTACTGTAAGCTTTTATCTGATGTGCTAAAAACACTAAATCAAAGTGGGGGTGTCAAATGTAGATACCCAAACCATACATGTGATATTGGGTAAGATATTAAAACAGGAAATTAGAAACATGTGCAATGACGGAACACATGTAACTTTAGGTGATTTCAAACTGCATACAAATTGAGCAAATCAAATTAGTAACGATGCAATAAAGGAGAATTGATAGTTTTCTGAACCAATATGGTGAGTAATCTACTTGAGAACAGGCCATCCAAGATTGCATATTGCACAATCAGAAAGGAAAATTGGCGATCTAGTTATGTGGGGCCCCTTCAGAATGAATGGCCATTTGATGATAGAATTCCTCATCAAGATCGAGAGTGACGTAGTTGGTTTGCAATTAGAGTCCTTAATCTAAATAGAAGAAACTATGATGTTATGAGGCAGGAGTTGGTCAAGAAAGATTGGAAAACATTACTTAAAGGGATAACAGTGGAAAGACAATCGGAAACATTGAAAGAGCACATAGTGAACAATCTTCATTCCTGTCTGGTACAAAATTAAAATAGGAAACATGACTAAACCATGGAGTCACAGTCTTTGGAGACAAGGCAAGACTGAAATGGGGAGAAATTTCTTCACCTCGAGTGATGAGCTAATGGTATTCACTGCTGCAGAAAGTAATTGAAGCCAAAACCTTGTATGATTTTAAGAGGGAGTTGGATATAACATTAGGGGCTAAAGGAACCAAAGGATGTGAGGAAAAAGCAGGAACAAACTACTAAATTGGATGATCAGACATGATCATAATGATCAGTGGAGTATATTCAAAGGGCCAAATGGTCTGCTCCTGTTCTGTGCATTTATTCTGTCAGCAATTTTACAGTTTGTCATTTAAAAAAATAAAATTACAAAAATAGACTAAGTACTCTGCCAAGAACATCATTAACTCAAAAAAAAGGTGTATGCAAAGATTCAAAGACTGGATGCTCAGGAATTTTACTTCATCATCTTGGTAACGAAGATTTTAGTCACAATGTCTTAGGCTTTTTGATATTGTGTACTGTCAAGCTGTAAGCCCTTTTATAGTGCAAGGCATTTTTTGCAAACTGTACTTTTGACAAGACATAAAGCAAGGTATTTCTTTCTCTTTAAATAAGTTTTGTATTTATTCATGTTAAAATGTAACCGGTCATATGGTGGACAAACATCCTGTGCTTGAAACCAGCTGGTAGCAAGATGGAGTTATGATAGGAGAAGAATACCGACAGACATCAGTGCTGGGCCAATACACACAGTTTAATCAAACAAAGGCACACACATAAATACATGCGAGGACAGTCCTGGTCGTATGAGCAAAGGCTAAACAAGTTGGGACTCTACTCGTTGGAGTTTAGAAAAATGAGAGGTGATCTCATTGAAATATATAGGACTCTTTAAGGACAGGTTAAATGCCGAGAAGATGCCTTCCTCATGGGAGAGTCAAGGACCAGAGATCATAATCCCAGAATAAAGGGAAGTCAATTTAAGATGAGATGAGGAGAAATTTTTTCTCTCAGAGAGATAAGTGCCTTTGGAATTCCTTGCCAGACAGCTGTGGGTGTAGAGTCTTTGTGTACATTTTAGGCTAAAATAAATAGATGGATTCATGATCAGTAATTAATTTCAGTGGCTCTCTCACGTCATGTACGAAAATTAATTCAAATGGAATTCCTTTATCCCAATCCTCTGAATAGTTTTGACTATAAGCCCTCAACAAGGACTTTAAAGTTTGATGCCACTGTTCTAAAACTCCCTGTGATTCTTGATGGTATGCAGTCGAGTTAATTACTTTTGTTTCTAAGCTATCCCTAACTTTATTGAATAATTTTAACATAAAATTTGACTCTTGATCTGATTGTATTTTTGTGGGTGACCCATATCTAATAAAATATTTCAGTAACTCTTCTACAATCTTTCTAGCCATGATACTGCATACTGGAATGGCCTCTGGAAATCTATTGGTGATTTCCCTCCCCTCCCCTATCAGCTTTCCGTAGAGACCACTCCCTCCGCGACTCCTTTGTCAGATCCACACCCCCCACCGACCCAACCTCCACTCCCGGCACCTTCCACCCTGTGGCACAGCATTTCAACTCCCCCTCCCACTCCACCGAGGATATGCAGGTCATTGGACTCATCCACCGCCAAACCACAACAACGCGACGGTCGGAGGAGGAGCGTCTTATCTTCCGACTGGGAGCCCTCCAACCGCAGGGGATGAACTTGGACTTCACCAGTTTTTTCATCCCCCCTCCCCCCACCTTGTCTCAGCCGAGTCCCTCCCGCCCGGCACCGCCTTCCTGTCCTGCAGTCTTCTTCTTGTCCTCTCCGCCTCCATCCTACTCCGACCTATCACCCTCACCTTGACCTCTTTCCACCTATCACATTTCCCTATCACATTTCCAACGCCCCTCCTCCCTACCTTTTATCTTCTCCTGCTGAACACTCTCTGCTCATTCCTGAAGAAGGGCCTGTGCCCGAAACGTCGAATCTCCTGTTCCCTGGATGCTGCCTGACCTGCTGTGCTGTTCCAGCAATAAAGTTTCAACTCTGGAAATCGAGTTCAATATGGCCAACAAATATTGATTCTATTTTGTTTTATGTAGGGGTCCTATGCAATCAACCTGGGACAGCACAGTGGTTCAGTGGTTAGTACTGCTACCTCACAGCATCAGGGACCCCGGTTCAATTCTAGCCTCGGGCAACTGTGTGTGTGGAGTTTGCACATTCTCCCCATGTCTGCGAGGGTTTCCTCCAGGTGCACCAGTTTTCTCCTACAGTCCAAAGATGTGCAGGTTCGGCGAATTGGACATGCTAAATTGTCCATAGTGTTCAGGGATGTGTAGGTTAGGTGCATTAGTCAGGTAGAGTAATAGGCTTAGATGGGATACTCTTCGGGGGGCAGGGGGAATATGGATTTGTTGGGCCAAAGGGCCTGTTTCCACACTGTAGGGATCCTATGGATTGGTCTATGAATTAAGACTCTCATGAAAGGTTCCTCAAATGGAATGGGTATTAAGGGTGCTGGTTTTATCACTGCCTGAGGTTTTCCTATTACCTGACACATGTGACATGTCTGGCAAAATTCAACCACATCGTTATGCAGTCCAAGCCAGCAAAAATGTTTATGTATTTTTGGCTTGTGTTTTCCTTGTTCATAAATGATCTCCTATTGATAACTCATGCGCTACCCGCAACACCACCTTAGTATAATCTACTAGTAATACAATCTGATGAACTTCTCCCCATTGTCCATCTACCTGAATGCGTGATGGCCTCCATTTCCTCATCAAGACTACATTTCTAAAGTAATATTACTCTGGAATATACTCAGATTCTTCTTCGGTGTATGTTTTCTGATACAACTGCTTTATATTTTCATTTTTTTGTTGTAAATCAACTAACCTCACCTACTAAAAATATCCACTTTGTCCTCCACCCTGTTCTTGATTCTTTCTCAACCATTTAATCAAATATACTTTCTGATAATTGAATTTAACTTCCTTATCTTCTTTTTTTGTTTCTCCTTGTGTTGCAACCTGTAGCTTTGTGACCTCGCTATCAGAGAATCTGGAAAAATCCCAGGATATACTTCCTATAACATCTCAGTTACTGATTTTCTACTGTCTTTTCAACCACAGTAGGTATCACTCCTGTCTGTGATCCAAGCCCTATCATTACCAAGGAAAACTGCATTTCCAGAACCAAGAACTTCTCACCAGACTCTCCAACCTCACTTTATACAATGAAACACTACACTTCTCACAATGAATTGCACATATTACCACCTCTTCTGGCAATACTCCTTCAGATTTGCACATTTCCTCATCTCTTACCAAAGATTGACTTACTCCTGTATCTCCTAAAATAGTAATTTCTTTACCTGCTCTTCCTGGCATACATAAATAAACCTTACCCATGCAAATAAATTCTTTAAAGAGATCTGCCACGCTCTTCTCAAACAACCCCACACCAGGCTATAACATTCTTTTCCAGCTGGTTACCTTCTACTGAATTCTTTTACCACTCCAACAAAACTAACTAGCTTATCCAGTTTTCCCACATCAATCTTCCTAGTGCTTTTCAAAACCATCAACACTGCAACTTCATGTAGCCTACTTCATTACAGTGAAAACACCTGATTTTTTTTAAACTTCATTCCCTCTCATGGGTTTCCTTTTTAACATATGGTAAACCATAGTCATAAAGATGGACAGCACGGAAACAGACCCTACGGTCCAACTCGTCTATGCCAACCAGATATCCCTCCTGCCAGTACCTAGCTCATATCTCTCCAAACCCTTCCTATTCATATATCCATCCAAATGCCTTTTAAATTGTACCAGCCTCCACCACTTCCTCTGGCAGCTCATTCCATACACACCCCACCCTGTTGAGTGAAGAAGTTGCCCCTTAAGTCCTTTTTATATCTTTCCCCTCTCACCATAAACCTATATCCTCTAGTTCTGGACTGCCCCACTCCAGGGAAAAGACTTTGTCTACTTATCTTATCCATGCCTCTCATGATTTTATAAACCTCTACAAGATCACCCTCAGCCTCTGATGCTCCAGGGAAAACACCCTTAGCCTATTCAACCGCTCCCTAAAGCTCATTTCCTCCAACCCTGGCAACATCCTTGTAAATCTTTTCTGAATCCTTTCAAGTTTCACAATATCTTTCCGATAGGAAGGAGACCAGAACTGCATGCAATATTCCAACAGTGGCCTAACCAATGTCCTGTACAGCTGAAACATGACCTCCCAACTCCTGTACTCAATACTCTGACCAATAAAGGAAAGCATACCAAACACCTTCTTCACTATCCTATCTACCTGTGACACCACTTTTAAGGAGCTATGAATCTGCACTCCAATGTCTCTGATCAGCAACACTCCCCAGGACCTTACCATTAAGTGTATAAGTCCTGCTAAGATTTGCTTTCCCAAAATGCAGCACCTCACATTCATCTAAATTAAACTCCACTTACCACTTCTCAGCCCATTGGCCCCATCTGATCAAGATCCTGTTGTAATCCGATGTAACCTTCTTCGCTGTCCACTACACTTCCAATTTTGGTGTCATCTGCAAACTTATTATCTTTACTATGTCCAATGAGATCTCTTCTTCTTTTAGTACCTGAACATTTCTCTTTTACTTCCCAATTTCTATCCCTCACAGATTGAAATTGATGTTGGAAGCCAAACTTTGATTTAGGAACTAACTCAATCATCTGCATTTCTAATAGAGCTTTACAGCATGGAAACAGACCAGTCCATGCCAAACATAATCCCAAACTAAACTTGTCCCACCTGCCTGCTCCTGGCGCATATTCCTCCAAACCTTTCCTATTCACGTATATATCTAAATATCTTTTAAATATTGTAACTGTACCCACACCCACTTCCTCAGGAAGTTCATTTCACATACAAACTACTCTCTTAAAAATATTTGCCTCGTCTTTTTTAAATCTCTCTGCTGTCACCTTAAAAATGTGCCCCCTACTCTTAAAATTCCCCCATCTTAGGATAAAGACGACTACCATTAACTCTATCTGTATCTCTCATTATTTTATAAACTTCTATCAGGTCTCTTCTCAACCTCCTATGCTCCAATGAAAATGTTCCAGGCCATTCGGTCATTCTTTGTAATTCAAACCTTCCACACCCAACATCATCCTGGTTTGATAATATCTTTCCTAGAACTGGACACAGTATTCCACAAAAGGCCTCACCAACCTCCTGAACAACCTTCAACATAACCTCCCAAGTCCTAACTTAAAGGTCTGAGCAATGAGGTCAAGCATGCCAAACGCCGTTTTAACCACCCTTTCAATATGTGATGCAAACTTTAAAGAATGATGTACCTGCACTCATAGGTCCCTCTGTTCCACAACACTACCCTAGGCCCTACCATTAATTGTTTAAGTCTTACCCTTGTTTGTTATACCAAAATGCAATACCTTGCATTTATCCAGATTGAATTCCATCTGCCAATTTCCAGTCCATTGACCTATTTGATCAAGATTCTTTTGTAATCTTAGAAAACCTTCTTCACTGTCAACAATGCTACAAATTTTGGTGTCATCTGCAAACTTACTAACCATGCCTTCTATATTCTCATCTAAGGCACCAATATAAAAGACAAACAAAAGAGGATCCAGAACCGATCCTGTGGAACACCACAGTGACACACCTCCAGCCCAAAAGGCAACCCTCCACCATGACTCTGTCTCCTACCATTAAGCCAATTATTTATCTAATTGGCAACCTCACTCTGAAACCCATGTGACCTAACTTTACTAATTAGTCTACCATAGGAACATTGTCAAAGGTTTGACCAAAATCCAAATATACAAGGTCTACTGCTCTGCCATCAACCACCTTTTTGGTAACTTCCTCAAAAAACTCAATCAAGTTTGAGCGACACTATTTTCGTTCCACAAAACCAAGCTAACTATCCTTAATCAATTTTTGATTCTCTAGAGCTTTAACTCTGCTCTTCCACAAGAGTTTGCACCACTTCAGGAACTGAATTTTTGAACTCATCCAAAATAACAGTCTATGAGTATCAAACATCTGATCTATTTTCAATGTCCTTATTTGTACATTTGACCAGATTCCCTCATTAGTTTCCTAAAACATTGTCTGCAGGCTTTCTGGCATTAGTTCATATGCACTCAAGGAGACATTCTTCACCTCATCATATGCCTCAGATGCCTCGTCTGATAGTGATGCAAATACCTCACTAGGTCTACCTACCAACTTTGTTTGGATTAACAATACCAACGTGGTCACCGACGAATTCGTTTTGTTTAGTCACTTTCTTAAATGAAATGAAAAAGGCTTCTACATCCTTCTCGTCAAACCTAGGCAATGACTGGACATTTGGTAGGTTCTACTATAGTTCGTTCTCATGCAATCCCGTTTTATAAGAAAATCACTTAATGGCAGCACCATTTAAATTAATGAGGCCGGAATCACACTATAAGGTGGGTGGCCTGACTTGAAGCCTGCTCCAGTCCATGAGCTGGGTTTGTTTATATAAACTCACTGTTCTGCAAATGTACTAAAATGTTACTTGCTGATGCGACCCTTAGATGCAGCAGTGGGTGGCACAGTGGCTAGCACTGCTGCCTCACAGCGCCAGAGACCCGTGTTCAATTCCCGCCTCAGGTGACTCTCTGTATGGAGTTTGCACATTCTCCCCGTGTCTGCGTGGGTTTCCTCCAGGTGCTCCGGTTTCCTCCCACAATCCAAAAATGTGCAGGTTAGGTGAATTGGCCATGGCAAATTGCCCGTAGTGTTAGGTGAAGGGGTAAATGTAGGGGAATGGGTCTGGGTGGGTTGCTCTTTGGCGGGTCGGTGTGGACTTGTTGGGCCGAAGGGCCTGTTTCCACGCTGTAAGTAATCTAAACAAAAAAAAACCAATATACACTTTAAGAGTTCTAAAGTATACACTTTAGAAAGTGACCCCAATTTGTCAATCACATTTATAGTGAATTCGCATTAACGAAACATGCATTATAGCGGAACAACTTGTATTTAAACAGACTCCCACCAGCCTTTCGCTTTGATCGGATTGCTCTCGATCACTGTCCTCATCACTGCTCCTACCTCTCATCTCTACCTCTGCCATTTTAAATCAACTTTCAGTTTTCAGTTGCAACTTCCGAAGTTCAAAAATTCTTTCTCCCTTTCTTCTGCTTTCATTTGTAATTTAAACTATAACATTTCCTTTTCATGTTTAAGTGTTCTATTTGCCATTGAATTTTAGCCATTTTCCAACTATTCTGTTTGCATTCCTAGCAATTATTTCCCTTTTCCTTACAGACACAGGCAACTCCAACTTCAACTTGTCTGCCAATTCTGAAAGGTTTGCTACGCTCACTTTCTGTGAAAGCCCTGATGGGACTTGTTCCACCCTCAGGAAGCTCTTAGTGACTGAAAGAGCCATTAATACACAATGGCACAACCTACTTAAACCAACCAAATGCAACACCTGAAAAGAGAATACACACTTAGCTGTAATAGACAGAGGAATAACAGCTTCCACATCCAGCTTCAAGACCCCAACAAATGCTGAAAGCTAAACTAAAACTGTGTAGGAGCCCGACTCTAATCATGCTGCTTCTACTATTGCAACTTTAAAAAAATTCAGCTGCTTCACAAGCTGTTTACTTTATTTCTTTGGAGTAGACAGCTCAACACCTCTGTCTCAAAGCCTCCATTCAAAATTTAAAAAGCAGGACAAGATACATCTCTTAAAGCCATAAATATCATCATACCCTAAGTCCCACAACCTCTAAGGGAAGGGAAGCAGATGAATAAGAATACCACCACCCGCAAGTTCTCCTTCAAGTCACACGACTTCCTGGCTTATAAATTATATTGTCATTGGGTTAAAATCCCTGAACCCCCTTTCTTGTGGGTATCCCCATGGAGGCAGCAGTTCCACAGGTAGCTCACCACCAGCTCAGGGCAATTCGGGCTGGGCAACAAATAAAGGCCAAGCCAACAGCAGCCATAACCATGAAATAAAAAAAAAAGATTAAAAATGGCAGGAAAATGATTATAAGATGGTGAAATAGCAACTAGAAGAAAACGGTAGTCACTGTATTGAGCAGATGCAAAAGGGCAGGAGATAAGATAGAGTCTGGGGGGGCGGGTCAGACTGAAGGAGAGGAAAGGGCTGAGAGTTTTTACATTCATAACTTTGACATTAATAGCGGCAGTGACAGTCCGCCGTGTCACCCTGACCTTAAATTTACCTGGACCATCTCTGACACCTCCCTCCCCTTCCTGGACCTCTCCATCTCCATCAGTGACGACCGACTTGACACTGACATTTTCTACAAACCCACCGACTCCCACAGCTACCTGGATTACACCTCTTCCCACCCTACCTCTTGCAAAAATGCCAGCCCGTATTCCCAATTCCTCCGCCTCCGCCGTATCTGCTCCCAGGAGGAGCGGTTCCACCATAGAACACACCAGATGGCCTCCTTCTTTAGAGACCGCAATTTCCCTTCCCACATGGTTAAAGATGCACTCCAACGCATCTCATCCACATCCCACACCTCCGCCCTCAGACCCAAC
>NC_057710.1:155565616-155587285 GCF_004010195.1 Chiloscyllium plagiosum | reverse complement strand
TCTCTCCACGCTTCAGGCTCTCTGCCTTTATTCCTGATGAAGGGCTTTTGCCCGAAACGTCGATCTCAAGCTCCTCGGACGCTGCCTGAATTGCTGTGCTCTTCCAGACCACTGATCCAGAATCTGGTTTCCAGCATCTGCAGTCATTGTTTTTTACCTCGTACTTTCTCTCTCAGTTGGTTTGCGGGGCACTATCACACTCACTCACCATGTTATCCAAAGGCCCGGCCTCGCCGCTGTCTCCAAGGCGACCAACCGCCAAACTCGAGCTTGGCGCCTCACTGCGACCCAGAATGCAGCGCTGAGGCACGGGAGCACTGCGCAAGCGCAGCCCGTTGCTTAGCGACAGGGCCCGGCTTGGCCGGCAGCGCGGAGGCACGGGAGCACTGCGCACGCGCAATCCGTTGCTCAGCGACAGGGCCCGGCTTGGCCTGCAGCGCGGAGGCACGGGAGCACTGCGCACGCGCAGTCCGTTGCTCAGCGACAGGGCCCGGCTTGGCCTGCAGCGCGGAGGCACGGGAGCACTGCGCACGCGCAGTCCGTTGCTCAGCGACAGGCCCCGGCTTGGCCTGCAGCGGGCGGTGGGTACTTCGACGGCTGAGGCTCGACAACGCGTACTGTCCTTTTAACACTGTTTTTCCATCCCTCATGCGATGTGAGCGTTACTGACAAGGATAACATTTATTGCCCACCCCTCATTTTTGGCGGTGAGTTGTTGTCTCGGTGTCACTGCTGCCCGTGTGAGTGTGGGGTCTCTCCCTCTCCCAGAGCTTGTTCAGGGGCCAGGGTTTTGTCCCCTGTCACCATCAGGTTTCTTTCACAGTCAGGATGGTGTGGCTAACTTGGAGCAGAACCCCGCAGCGGCTTAGCTCTTCGAGGTGATGGGTGTCAGAGGGAAGTACTTGGAAATGAGCATGCTGATCGGATGGAGTTCCGTTTATAAGTTTAAAAAACAGATTAGGAAAAACACTAAAACTTAGAAATGAATGTCCAGTTCTCGTTTTGGAACACTGCTCTAATGTATACAAGACAAGTTGGACCTGTAGCTGTCATTTGTAAGTTTTACCAGTCTTTTCAGTTGAGTCTGCCTTGGCACCTCCTGGAGGGCACACATTTGCAGCCAGCTTGCATCAGTGATGGACGCACTGAATGTTTAAGCTGCCAATCAAGTGTACTGCTTTGGCCTGGAAGGTCTAATTCATAAGACTAATCAGACACTAAAGAGGCAACTTGTTCATGGAGTTCATATTGTCGAAAGAGGCCCTTCAGCCTCATGGTGATGTATATATCAATTCACAAACACTAAACCACAATAATCCCATTTATCTGCACTCGGTCCACATGTATAGGGTATGTGGAGGTTATGGACCTTAATAAAACAAGGGGAATTCTGTGGTATTGTAGTTATTGATAAAGTGTGTGAAATTTTGGATGGTTTAAATATGGTTAAAAAAATAAAATTTTAAGAGGGTTTGTACCAATGAAAGTAATAAATTGTAACAGATATATTCCTGAATACTAAGAGAAGCAATGGAGGAAATAGCAGAGGTTCTGATCACTATTTTCTAATCCTCTTTGGCTACTGATGTAGTATCATAGAAAGGACAAGCCAGGGAACTATAGAGCAGTGAACCTGATGTCAGTGATGGGCAAGTTGTTGGAGGGAATCCTGAGGGACAGGATATACATGTATTTGGAAAGGCAAGGATTGATTAGGGATAGATTAGAGTGGTGCTGGAAAAGCAGATGCTGCCTGACCTGCTGTGCTTTTCCAGCACCACTCTAATCTAGACTCTGATCTCCAGCACCTACAGTCCTCATTTTTGCCAAACTGATTAGGGATAGTCAACATGGCTTTATGCATGGGAAACAATGTCTCACAAACTTGATTGAGTTTTTTGAAGAAGTAACAGAGAGGATTGATGAGGGCAGAGTGGTAGATGTGATCTATATGGACTTCAGTAAGGTGTTTGACAATGTTCCTAATGGGAGACTGGTTAGCAAGGTTAGATCTCACGGAATACAGGGAGAACTAGCCATTTGGATACAGAACTGGCTCAAAGGTAGAAGACAGAGGGTGATGGTGGAGAGTTGTTGTTCAGACTGGAGGCCTGTGACCAGTGGAGTGACACAAGGATCGGTGTTGGGTCCACTACTTTTTGTCATTTATATAAATGATTTGGAAGTGAGCATAGGAGGTATAGTTAGTAAGTTTGCAGATGATACCAAAATTGGAGGTGTTGTGAACAGCGAAGAGGGTTACCTCAGATTACAATGGGATCTTGATAAGAAGGGCCAATGGGCTGAGAAGTGGCAGATGGAGTTTAATTCAGATAAATGTGAGGTGCTGCATTTTGTGAAAGCAAATCTTAGCAGCACTTATATACTTAATAGTAAGGTCCTAGGGAGTGTTGCAGAACAAAGAGACCTTGGAATGCAGGTTCATAACTCCTTGAAAGTAGAGTCCCAGGTAGATAAAATAGTGAAGAAGGCGTTTGGTATGCTTTCCTTTATTGGTCAGAGTATTAAGTACAGGAGTTGGGAGGTCATGTTGCAGCTGTACAGGACATTAGTTAAGCCACTGTTGGAATATCGCATACAATTCTGGTCTCCTTCCTATTAGAAGGATGTTGTAAAACTTGAAAGGATTCAGAAAAGATTTACAAGGATGTTGCCAGGCTTGGAAGATTTGAGCTATAGGGAGAGGCTGAACAGGCTGGGGCTGTTTTCTCTGGAGTGTCGGAGGCTGAGGGGTGACCTCGTAGAGGTTTACAAAATCATGAGAGGCATGGTTAGGATAAATAGACAAAGTCTTTTCCCTGAGGTGGGAAAGTCCAGAACTAGAGGGCATAGGTTTAGGGTGAGAGGGAAAGATATAAAAGAGATCTAAGAGGCAACTTTTTCACACAGAGGGTGGTACGTGTATGGAATGAGCTGCCAGAGGAAGTGGTGGAGGCTGGTACAATTGCAACATTTAAGAGGCATTTTGAGGGGTATATGAATAGGAAGGATTTGGAGGGATATGGGTCGGGTGCTGGCAGGTGGGACTAGATTTGGTTGGGATATCTGGTCGGCATGGATGGGTTGGACCAAAGGGTCTGTTTCCGTGCTGTACATCTCTATGAGTCTATGACTCTATAACTGGAGGAAAACAAACACCGTTATGTCATTTAGAAAAGGAGATCAGGATAGACTGAGTAATTGCAGCTTTACCTCAGTTTTGGGAAAGGAGGAATATAAATCACAATTTAAAAAGGCATGAGTTAATTATGGACAGCCCAAAGTTTGATTCAGGAAGTTATGCCTGACCACCTTGATTTATTTGTCTATAGAGATAAATAGAATGGTTGGTAAGAGTATCCTACATGGATTTTGGCAAGGCTTTTGACAAGGCAGAATAGTTGGAGTTAAAAGAGCCTGTTGAATGCAAGGAAAAAAGCTGGAGGTTGGATCCAAAATTGGTTATGAGAAAGTGAGGACTGCAGTTGCTGGAGACCAGAGTTGAAAAATGTGGTGCTGGAAAAGCGCAGCAGGCCAGGCAGCAACCAAGGAGCAGGAGAATCGACGTTTCGGGCATAAGCCTGAAGAAGGGCTTATGCCCGAAACATCCATTCTCCTGCTCCTCAGATGCTGCCTGGCCTGCTGCGCTTCTCCAGCACCACACTTTTCAACTCCAAAATTGGTTCACTGGCAAGAAACTAAGATAACAGTTTATGTAATTTGAAGTTTGTTTTCTGTAAGGTTCTACAGAGATCAGTACTAGATCGTTTGGTTTTCATTGTATGGATTAATGGTTAAATGTAGAGGTATGATTGAGAAGTTTGGAGATCATGCAAAAATTGATTATGTTGGTGGTGAAAAAGAAAGCTTGAGATAGCAATAAGCAATCATTTAACTGACCCTATGGGCAGAAAAGTGTCAAACATAGTCTTATCCAGGGACATGTGAGGCATGCAATATACAAAACAAAGCAAGGATATTCACAATATATAGGAAGCTACTAAAAAGTGTAGAATAAAAGGCTCCTCGAAGTCAATGTTCCCTCTAGGTTGCATGGCTTTGAGCATGCACAGCCTCTCCATGGGTCATTGAATCATAGAATCCATACAATGCAGAAAGAGGCCATTCGGCCCATCAAATCTGCACTCACCCTCCAAAGAGCATCACACCAAGAACTACTCCCTCGCCCCATTCCAGTAAGCCTACGTAGGGTTTTTACCACAGCTAATCCACCTAATCTGCACATCCCTAGATGCTATTGGATATTTTTTTGTTGGCATGGCCAATCCACCTAACCTGCACATCTTTGGACTGTGGGAGGAAACCAGAGCATTCAGAGGAAACCCACACAGACTTGGGAAAACATACAAACTCTACACAGACACTTACCCAAGGCTGGAATCGAATCTGGGTCCCTGGCTAACCACTGCCACCATGCCACCCTTAAAGTGCACAAAAAGCAGTCAGCAAATTGACATCATTTGCAGTACTGACTACCAATCCTGGTGGTTGCTGCTGCACGTGACCCTTGGAGGTTTATGTGGAAGAAGGAAAATTTAGCAGTAACACTTGAACTGTATGTTATGCATCTTACAGATTCCTTGGACAAGCATGATTTAATTTAGCATATGGGATACTTTCTTTTGAGAGTAGATGCAGCTGTTTGAAGGGCTGATATGGTACTCTAGAGGTGTTTAAAGCATCCCTGTTCAGGTTGATTTGAAAACATCTATAAAACCTATGAGATTATGCTAGACGTATAAAATATTTGTTACATTATAGATTGAATACAATGCCAGATTATAGACTGAAAACAATGCACAATTCTAGTCACTGCATTACAAGAAGGATGTGGTTACATTTGAAAGTGAATAGAGAAGAGTTTTACTAGGAATGGAGAATTTGGCAGTGAGGAAAGATTGGATAAACGGGGATTATCTTTTTCAGAGTAATGGCAATTGAGGGAGGATCTACTTGGGGTATCAAGAAGTTAGGTGCAGCCCAAATAGTGGCTAGAAAGGATTTATTGTTGAAACTTTATTGCTGGAACAG
The DNA here is from genome assembly GCF_004010195.1 of Chiloscyllium plagiosum. Classification (NCBI taxonomy): domain Eukaryota; kingdom Metazoa; phylum Chordata; class Chondrichthyes; order Orectolobiformes; family Hemiscylliidae; genus Chiloscyllium; species Chiloscyllium plagiosum. Next base: position 155,582,233 of record NC_057710.1, on the reverse strand, counting down.
CACAGCAGGTCAGGCAGCATCCAGGGAACAGGAGATTCGACGTTTCGGGCACAGGCCCTTCTTCAGGAAACCTGAAGAAGGGCCTGTGCCCGAAACGTCGAATCTCCTGTTCCCTTGATGCTGCCTGACCTGCTGTGCTGTTCCAGCAATAAAGTTTCAACTTTGATCTCCAGCATCTGCAGACCTCACTTTCTCCAGAAAGGATTTATTGCCCTGAGTAGGGGGTCTATAACCAAGGGGAGTAGATTTAAAGGAATTGGCAGATACATTAGAGGAGAGTTGAGAAATTCTTTCTGCTGGAGGGTGGTGGAACCCACTGTCTGAAAGGCTGATGGAGCCAGAAACCCCAGTTGCATTTAAAATTTCCTAGATATACACAAACTGCTGTAGCTTAAGAGTTGGAAGGCATCATTAAGTTTTATAGTTTTCTTTTCACAGGCACACGTGTTGCCTGAAGAGCAAAGATGGCTGTGTAAAGGCAGAAATGCATTTTCCTCCCCAACTACATCAAGTCTCTGTTTAAAGTTCACTCAATTAACATTGTTTCGCTTTCACATCATTTGTAAAATAATACAAATATAATCTTTTCGTGTCGAGAGTTTCAGTTTAATATTGCTTGTTATAGACATAATATTTGGCCTGCAAGCACTCAAAACCCTTTCCTAAAGTTTTCCGTTCTGTTGCCTCACGAAGTCTCCTTGGCCATTTTGCTAGTTCCTGCCCACCAATTCCCCTTGACTTAGAGTCATAGAGATGTACAGCATGGAAACAGACTCTTCAGTCCAACCCGTCCATGCCGACCAGATATCCCAGATAAACCTAGTCCTATTTTCTAGCATTTGGCCCATATCCCTCTAAACCCTTTCTATTTGTATACTCATCCAGATGCCTTTTAAATGTTGTAATCGTACCAGCCTCCACCACTTCCTGTGGCAGCTCATTCCATACACACACCACCCTCTGCATGATAAAGTCCCTTTTAAACCTTCCCCTCTCACCTTAAACATATGTCACTAGTTTTGGACTCCCCACCTTGGGGAAAATATGTTGTCTATTTACCATATCTAGGCCTGTCATGATTTTATAAACCTCTATGGGTCACTCTACAGCCTCCGACCCTCCAGGGAAAGTAGCTCCAGCCTGTTCAGCCTCACCCTATAGCTCAAATCCTCCAAATCTGGCAACATCTTTGTAATCTTTTCTGAACCTTTTCAAGTTTCACAACATCCTTTCTGTAGCACGGAGACTAGAATTGCATACAATATTCCAAAAGTGGCCTAACCAATATCCCGTACAGCTGCAACATGACCTTCCAACTCATATACTCAATGCACTGACCAATAAAGACAAACTTATCAAACACCTTCTTCACTATCCTATCTAATTGCGACTCCACTTTCAAGGAGCTATGAACCTGCACCCCGAGGTCCCTTTGTTCAGCAACACTTCCCAGAACCTTACCATTAAGTGTACAAATCCTGCCCTGATTTGCCTTTTCAAAATGCACATTCAAAACCTCACATTTATCAAAATTAGATTCCATCTACCACACCTCAGCCCATTGACCCATCTTATCAAGATCCCATTGTACTCGGAGGTAACCTTCTTCATTGTCCAATACTCCTCCAATTTTGATGTCATCTGCAAGCTTACTAACAATACCTCCTATGTTCATATCCTTATCATTAATATAAATGATGAAAAGCAGTGGACCTAGCACTGATCCTTGTGGCACACCACAGGCCTTCAGTCTGAAAAGCAACCCTCCACCACCACCCTCTGTCTTCAACCTTTGAGCCAGTTCTGTATCCAAATGACTATTGGTTAGGGTTGTTTCTCTGTACCAGTTGTCCTGTTTCAGTTCAGCTTCTTGTGTTGGATTCTTTCATTTTACTGTACTCATGTGCATTTGATTATTAAAGCCATCTCAGCAAGTTGTTTGGGAATGCGTATATTATATGCAGCATCTAGTTTGTGGCATCATATCCAAAAAGAATTTTTTTTTCCCCAGCCTACTTCATAGATGTTGCAAACGGAATTGTACAAGATTTAATTTCCCTGGGAGTGATTACTACCAGATAACACAGTGAATAGTGCAAATTGTATCAGCATTTTGCTGCCCAACTTCAGGAAATTTCCCAAGCTGCCCGTGATGCATATAACAAATACAGTACTTTGCCCACTGCAGTCAATTTGGAAGCAATTAGGATCAAACTGTTTAGCCTGCTTTTTATAAAACCTGAAGGTCTCCATACCATAGCCAAAATAGTGCCAGACGCCAGAACTTGGTGTTTTATCCCTGGAACCCAGCATCCATCAATTTTAATGAGATGGAGATGGTGGTGGTCAAGGTAATAGGCATTTTTCACACATATGCAGTTCACTGGAGCAATAGCACATTCAAAAGTGAAACTGACTTCAACTGAAGCAATTTTGGTCACCCAATTTACTTTTAAAAAATGGCACATGGGCTTTAGACATTTGAGGAAAAGGCGTAAACCTTCCAGGGTTCTTTGGGGAGCTAAGGTATCCCTTGGGTATTATTAAGAGTTGATATGAATTGGTGCACAAAGTGGATAAGTGTTGGAACTATCAAGCATGCAAGTCGTTTAAATACCTGCACTTTATATTTTGAAACAAGGGATCAGCCAGCCTACAGTTGGAATCTATTTTCAATTTCAATGTATGTATATTAATGTAAGTCTGAGTGTTACCATTGTAAGTTGGGCTGCTTCACTGTTTCCACAACTGATCATTGTCAGTAAATAAAAAACCGAAAGAACTGCAGATGTTGGAAATCAGAAGCAAAAACAGAAATTGCTGGAAAAAGTCAGCAGGTCTGGCAGCACTGTGGAGAGAAAGCAGAATTAATGTTTCAAGTTCAGTGACCCTTCTTCAGAACCTGAACCAGAACAGAGTATGATTCTGAACTCCATAAGGAGAGGAGATTAAATGATTGAAAAGCTTAATCAAAAAGTTAGAGGGAAGTATGGTAGAGAAGTGCAGAGAAGGAATTGTTTGGGGCTTAGGTATCTGATGACACAGGCCCAAGTGGTGTACTAATTGTAACTAAGTGTGCACACACACCAAAATTAAAGGATTTTGTAGATGTCAAGAGGGTTGTGAGGTTGGAGACATTACAAACCTAGAGACAGCTGAGGCCATGGAATTATCTGAAAATAAGAATGAGGGTTTTAAAATTAAGATGTTGCTTGACAAAGATCCAAAGTGGACCATCAAACACAAGAGTGGTAGGAGAATATGACTTGCTGCAAATTAACACATGGATAGCAGATTTTTCAATGACTCAACAATTAGTGTTTGGTCAAGTGAGATTCATGGCACCTGGTTTGCCTTGGTTCGGAGCAACTTTTATGCAATCTGCTATTTTGTGCGTCTGAATTCTTGAATGGATTTCTCTGGGAATCATAACAGAGCAGAAAAAGGCTTGCCACTGCTGACACCTTCTGGATTCACACCACTGGTGCCATTTTTAAAACCTAACTGCATACTATGCCAGATGTTGCCAGCTGGGAATTGGCCTTTACATTGTGGTCAAGATTAGAGTGGTGCTGGAAATGTGTAGCAGATCAGGCAACATCCGAGGAACAGGAAAATTGACGTTTCGGGCAGGAGCGCTTCATCAGGATCAAAACAAGGGATCATGAGACAAAACAAGGGATTTTTTTCTCTCAATAGTCAAGAATCTGATTTTTTCATTCTCACCATATTTTCCCATGTACAAGGCCATTGCTCATGCCATACGGTTGACATGAAGAACTGCCTGTTGTTTTGGCAAGTCTATTAGGTTTATTTGACACAATTGGCACAATTTATTCCTGAACCAACCAGCATTTAGTGGTTAATCGGGATTAAATGGGAGTCACACAGCTTTCTTAAGAGTCCCAAAGACGGTTGGCAAACCCAATCCATGGAGTTATCGGAAGGCTCCTCATTATCAGGCACCTTATACCTGAAGGACCTTTTTGGGGAAAAAGAGAGCCACTCCTTGCCTCTGATCTCAGTGCCCATCCCTCCTGCAACTCGCTATCTACCCTTTCTTAGAGTCCCAAGAGTCTAACAATGAATTTTGCAGAAGTTGCTGGAGCATTACTGATAGCAGCCTCTGACCCTGGTGGTGCTAGCCGCAATAGAGAGCTGACAGCCAGCAGCTCTTGATGGGTAGGATTTCTGCCACTGGAATCCTAAATCCCATGGAAGTCTGATACTGACCAGTTAAATGTCTTACAGTCACTTCATTTGGTTGAACTTCCACTGTAGCATTGAAGCTGGTTTCCAACTGGTGGATGGGACCTTCAGGACATTAAATTCAATCCTGTGTTTCAAAGCAATCCCTTGGTTGGTTAAAATACTTTGGAATGTCCTGTGGAGTGCAAGTGTTGTAAATGCAAGTTATTCTTTTTCAAGGGCTTGACAGGTCAAATTCACCCTCCTAGAGGAAAAATGCATTTATCAAAAAACTTCATCATAACTGAGCTCATAAATTAATTTTTTAGCTCATTCATTGTGTACAGGTGACACTTGCTGGGCCAGCCTTGTTTGCCCATTCCAAGTTGACCTTGAGAAAGTGGTGGTGAGCTGCCTTCTGGAATCACTGCTGTCCATTTGGTGTTAGCATACCCACAACAGCATTGGGAAGGGAGTTCCACGATTTTGTCTCGTGAAACTGAGAGAATGGCGATATATTTGCACATCAGGATAGTGGTTGGGTTCCTATGTATCTGCTACCCTTGTCACTCTATATAGAAGTGGTCATCGGTTTGAAAGGTGCTTTAAGGGGCCTTAGATGATTTTTGCAGTTCATCTTGTTGATAGTGCACACTGCCGGTATTGAGTGTTGGTGGTGGAGGAAGTGAATATATGTGGATATGCTGCCAATTAAGTGGGCTGCTGTGTACTGGATATTGTAAAGGTTTGTGTGTTGTTGGAGCTGCACTCTGCCAGGCATGTGGAGAATATTCCATCATACTCTTGACGTGTGCCTCATAGATGCTGGATAGGGTTTGGAGTAAGTTGAGTTATGCTGCAGCTTCCTAGCATCCAACCTGCTGTAGTAGCCACTGAATGTGTATGGCTTGTCCAGCCAATGGTAACCCTCAGGTTGTTGATTGTAGGTTATTCAGTGATAGTAACGCTATTGAATGTCAAGTGACCATGGTTAGATTCTCTGTTAGAGATGGTCATTGGTGGCATTTGTGTGGCATGAATGTTACTTGCTACTTGTCATCCCAAGTCTGGATATTATCATGAACTGCTTCATTGTCTGAGGAATCAGGTGGTGACAAACAATGTATATTCTACTGAATTTTTACAGTATTCCAAGGGCTTTCCTTAATATAAGTCAAACATTGCTCATTTCACACATATAAGGCAGTACCATTCTACTTATTCTCCAGACTTTTTAAAATATTACTTCAAGTTTACCTCCATACATTAAACAGGAGAGAATAGGATCCTGAGAGTATAAATATTGCAGGGCGTATTCATTAAGCTGAAGGATAGTACAGAAAGGGTCAAACTTGACTCTTTAACAGTACAAATAAATAAATCTTTATATTCAAGAGAACACAGATATAGATATTTTGAGTGCATGACATTTTTATTTTTCCCCATAAACAAGTTATTTTCAACTGAATCACAATGATGGAATGTTGTAACATTCAAACAATGCATAAATTGTCCCTCAAACATTAGCAGAAGCATTTAACATGGAACTTACAACAAAAAAAATGCCCAAGTTGATAAACTGAATTCCAGTTTTGTTGCACACACTATGCAGAATCCCCAAACTTTTCTTGTGGAAACTCTCTTGTACAGTTTCTGACGTAAGAAGAGTACACCTGTTAAGGCCATGCTGTTACACGCCATGCAAACATCAGTGATGGGAATGTGGAGGGAGAGGAGAAAAGAGTCACCTACTCCAGTCTTAAATACAACAACAGCAAAGGAGAGCAAGAGGGCTTACATTTACACACAGCACATCTAAGCTTTGGCTACTCAAAATACCACCTTTAGCATCACTCTTTATAATGTTTTGAACATATTCTTCCAAACAATTTCCTCAAACATTTGGCAACAGAGGCATTTTGTTAATCCATTGAGATAAAATATAAATAGTTCTGTTGACCATTTTTCCAAACAAAATGTTAAATTTACAGCTTAATGCAGCACTTTGTTCTTTATTCCCTGCTCGAGAAAGTATAGTTAATTACTGGTCCAAATAAAGGATTACTAATCTACACACATTATTAACATTATCTTGATTTTTCTTCCTCCTCTTCCTCACTCCCCATCCCCACATGAAAAAAAATGTGCACATCAGCAATTAAATAGTTCTAAATCAGCAGCCACAGATTAAAAGAGATAATCATGTTGAATGTAAATGAGCTATCAACTTTCAATATTTTAGTGCACTTCAAAAGATTGATAAATGTTTTCCAATTATGCAACCTTAGCACAAATTAAAATTATGATAAATAGATGCAACTAATTACCTGAGTAGACTGCAAGAAAAATTAGCAAATCATACAACAAACCTAGCAAATTCAATAAATAGCGACAGTAGAAAATTTAATGAAGGTGTACACATACTTTCAATTTGTATCCTTTTGCTCAGCAGGATTATACCTCTGTTCAGTTTAATTTAGGATACGTTAAATAATTCAAGACTAATGTTAATGTATTTTTCAAGCTTTATCTCTTGCATCAAAAATGACGGATTGCACAGCTAACAGAGCGGCACATAGCATGCATCATGGACTTTGGTTAAAACCGGGAATTGTGGTAAAACAACCAGTTACTTATATTTGATGCCATTATTTTAAAAGTTGCCAAGGAATTAAAGCACAATATATACTAGGCTCACAATTCCCTCATAATTTGCTGCAAAATTGCTTTATACCATCACACCCTGGTGCAATATAAGTGGTATTATTCTGGAATTAGTAATAATAGCTGATTAGGATTTTTAATGGAATGTCCGCATAAATGTGATGCGATTGTGAGAAAATGACATAATGCATTCACTACAGACTTCCAGTGATTTACCCTCCATACTAAAATACAAGGGTTTAATAGTAAGACCTAGTCAGAGAGTATATATATATATATATATATGTATATTATAAAAAATAAAAATGTAGCTGTGAACAAGGGCAGCAACAGTCATTAAATTTAAGAATCAGAAAGAATCCATAAGCTCAAAATCAAGTGCTCAATTTAGTCCTGAATGTCACCCAGAATGGCTGCTTTCTGCCATTTGCTCATTTGCAACCACATACTCGAGATATATATATATACACACACACGCACACACATACACACATTTGGACATTTGATGTGAAAGCTCCCAGTACAGAATGAATGCAGTTTCTGTTTAATAATTTGCTAGTACGTTTTATTCCTAAATTCATGAGCAGCTAGCTACATTCTCCATTATGTGTGTCTGCATATCCAAAATGTGCAATTGTCTGTTTAATTTATTAGTTTTATGATAACACTGTTTGATTCCTTTGTGGCTAGACCGCAGCGCAATGAAAGTTAGAGGAAATCCCAGGTATAAAACTGCACATATTTCTTCCACGTGTTTAGTTTACTTAAATAACCTGGGACAGGAAAAGGCATCAAACAAAAACAATCTTCAACAGGCCGCTCCCATCCTAAAGGTAAACTTAGTGAGTTAACATTGGAATTCATCTGCATCCAGTTCCAATTAGATTTGTAGATCCAAAGAGCAAATGTTACTGCAAATAGCGATAAACTTTAAAGCAATGATTTCCAGAGTCAGCTACTACTACATGACCATCTGAGGTCAATGCTAAACCTTGAGGTCCATAAAGAGGATCAGCTGAAGTGTTAATATAAGACAGAAACGATCCACTTCCATCAAACACCTGTTTAAAACAGAAATAAAAGCAGTATTTAAAGGGAGCACAAAGATTAATTTCAGATTTTCCTTCTGTGTATTCAAAGCTACAGATTTTTTAAAAATATATTTCAATCTGTGTTTACCAGTTATGTAGTATCAATTAGCTGAGGAACAAGGGAGTGACAAAAATGCGAGATATGTGACTTTGTTATTGAAACTATTTTTATTACCTGTATACGGCTATTTCCCCAGTCAGCAACTATAATATTTCCATTGGAATCCACTGCCACTCCTGTCGGAGCATTAAACTGGCCATTTCCTTCTCCATTAGATCCAAACTTTAATACAAACTCACCATCTGTGTTAAATACCTGTATTTAAAATGAGAGGATGTTGCACATATTTAAAAGAAAATGCACTGTCAAGCTTGTAAGATTTTAAACTAATATCTAGGGCAGGATTATCCTACACAAAATCAAGACAGAATGGAGACAGGATGGCAAAAAAATGGGTCTGAAGAATGCTCAGATTGGACTTGAAATAGTAACCCTGTTTCTCTCCAGGGATGATGGATGTTGAGTGCACCTAGCATTTTCCAACATCTTCTTTTAAGATCTCTAACTTCTACAGTATTGTTTGTCGTGTAGATAAAATGACAGCAGTCTGTGTACTAGTCTGTTGTGTCTACTGTATTCCCAATTTTGACCTCCCACCAGATGGAGATGGGGGTCGTGTGAAAGCAAGTCGAATGCCTTGTTAGTTATGCAGATAGAGGTCATGAGGGAGCTTAAGTGCCCACCTTCTGACTACTCTGCATTTTCTTGGAATGTAGCAGTTCGGTGTTCCAAAGCAGATCAGTTACAACCTGACAGAAATGGTCGAAGGGAAGGGTTGGAACTTTGAACATGAAATTTCTGAGCAGTAATAGCATTTTACTAACCAACGTTCTTTAGCCTAGGTCCCAGCTTTCCATTGACTCTGACGATGTGGAAGAAGGTTCTTTTTTAAATAATACCACACAGGGACAGCAGTCACTTAAATTTAGACGGGAATGTGATCTATTTCCCCAGAGTCCCATCTCTGATTTACCCAGCCACAAAGTGGATTCATTCCTAGTGTTATTAAGACCCTAGCCCTGTGAGAATTGTTTCATGGCACTTGAGGGATAGAGGAGAAGCACAAAACGGGATCACTTCTGCTCTCCAATGGGAAAATCTGGCTGTTTGATGTTCAATAAAATTATTTTGTCTTTACACAGAAATCAATCAAGTTAAAAACCTGAATGGCTTTATTTTTGTCTGTGCATGAATCCTTGATTAATTTCAGTGAACTGAACCATTGAAAACTCAAAGCAGTTAAAAACCATGTTGAAATTTGGGATGGCATGGTGGCTCAGTGGTTGAGACTGCTGCCTCACAGTGCCAGCGACCTTGGCTCAACTTGACTCATGTCTGCATGGGTTTCTTCCAGGTGCTCCAATTTCCTCCAATAGTCCAAAGATGTGCAGATTGTATGGATTGGCTATGCTAAATTACCCAGAGTATGTAAGGATGTGTAGGTTAGGAGAAGTACCCATTGGAAATGCAGGGTTACAGGGTAGAGATGTCCGACTGAGTCTGGGTGGGATACTCTGAGGGTCAATTGACCCTCAATGGGCAGAATGGCCTACTGTTACCCTTTAGAGATTCTAATTTTGTCCTTTGGATTCTACCCCCTCAAATTAAAAAAAACAAATATTGCTATAATACGGTTTAGGTCTGCAAAGAAATTCTATTTTCATTATTTGTATCATGGATTTGCAATGTGCTGATGCAATGGATGAATAGAAACTTTATTTAATGCAATCGGTTTCAAGTTTATTTCAATGTCACATAAATGTCAGCAAAAAGATAAAAATCTCACAACACCAGAATACAGTCCAACAGGTTTAATTGGAAGCACACTAGCTTTCGGAGCGCCACTCCTTCATCAGGTGGTTGTCCGAAAGCTAGTGTGCTTCCAATTAAACCTGTTGGACTATAACCTGGTGTTGTGTGATTTTTAACTTTGTACACCCCAGTTCTCTCCGGTATCTCCAAAGCAAAAAGATAGGACAACATATGCATGATCATTCATTATTACTGTAATGGTACAACCAGACCAAAACAGTAAATCTGGGGTAATTAATTTATAGTCAGTGATAAACAGATCAAACCAGTCCTTCAATATCCCTCATTCTTCTAAACTTCAGTGAATATAGTCATAACCGATCCAGTCTCTCTTCATGTCAGTTCTGCCATACCAAGAATCAGTTAATTAAACCTCTGTTCTTCCTCCATAGCAAAACACTTTCCTGCGATAAAGAGATCAAAACTACACATAATCCTGTAGGTGTGGTCTCAGCAAGATCCTGTACAATTGCAGTAAGACATCCCTGCTTCTGTATTTGAACACTGTCACTCAAAAGACCAACCTATCATTTGCCTCCTTTGCCTGCTGCTCTGCATGCACATTTCCCAATCTATTGTCATGCAGATAATAAACTGTCTTCCTGGTTTTGCTTCCAAAGTGGATAACCTCGTATTTATCCACATTATACTTCTTCTGCCATGCATTTGTCACCTTGTCCAAATCACACTGAAGCATCTCTGCAAACTCCTCACAGTTCACCCTCCCCCCCCCCCCCCCCCAGCTTTGTGACATCTGTAAACTTGAAGATACTACATTTAGTTCCCTTATCTAAATCATTAATATATTTTGTGAATAGCTGGGATCTAAGCAAATATCCCTACAGTGTCCCACCAGTCACTGCCTGTCAATTGGAAAAAAGATCTATTTATTCCTATTCTTTGTTTCCTGTCTGCCAATCAGTTGTCTGCCAAAGTCAGTATGCTACCCCCAATCCCATGTGCTTTAATTTTACATGCTAATCTCTTGAGACTTTATTGAAAGCCCAAATAAACTGCCCTTTATCCTAGTTATAGTCTCAATTTTCCAGTAGATTTGTACAATTAGAGCAAACTAGACAGCATGCTATTTCATGATAAAATCTTATTTCACTCTGGATTGTAAAGAAAGCTGCATTTTAAATACAATCATCAATTGTTGAATGTTGTACTTAAATGTAAGCTCTTAAAAACAATTCACATCACCTGATAGAAGACAAATATAGTGGTATTATTTCCAATTATTAAAATACAGCAAATCTAAAAGACAAAAGGCAGCAGTGGAACCTGTGCCCTAAATCAAAGATAACCAAAATATAAACTGAAAGAGGATTGGAAGCAAATTGCGCAACACTCTTCTCTTTGGGAACCAAGTTTCAACCTACCTCTTAATAATGGAACGAAATGCTTCCCCTTTCTGTTAACTGCAAGAATTCCACATATAATAAATAAGGACATTCCTAATTTTTTTTTCCTGGTATCTTTGTGTGCACAACTAATTCTCTACCATTATTCCAGTACAAGTTGGCAATCTCTCAGCCTCAAAACTGGTTAATATGAAAAACCAAATTTGACAGCTCGAGCAGAGGGCTTTGAAGCTGGTCTTAACAGGCGCTGACAGTTCAGGAAGTAACATTTTAAAAAGACAGCAATGATATCCATCACCTCAGTTGACTTTCCAAGTCAGAGCCGTACGGCATTGTCTTCATTTGTAAAGAAACTGGATTGCCTGGAAGAGCATTTTCCAGCACTCTGCATTTGCTCATCTTTAATACAAGTTAGGTCTAACAGATTAGCAAAATGTAAAGCTTTGTATACCTTAACAGAATGGTTATGAAAATCTGTAACAATGATTTCATTATTGTTGTTGACTGCTGCGAAATGAGGCCCTGGAAGAGAAAAGAAACGCAGGAAATTAGCGGCTCAGTCAAATGTTTTTTAAAAAACAAAATTGAACAATTAATTTGGAGTCACAAAATGCACTCTAACTCCACCACGTGTTGCCTTTTTTGAAATACTAGTTTGGGTAGATATAAAGGTGAATAAGGTGGAAAGTAAATGGTACATGGAACATTCTGTTTTATAAAATTTGCATGAAGAACTAAACCTGTATTTCCAATAATTTGCATTTTGATACGCTCAATTCCCAAAAGAAAGGCCCCTGGTTTAGAAACAAAGGTATACAAAATCAAAATCTTATTGTATTTCTGAAGCTTGAAATGTTTTGTCACAGAAAGCATTTGAGGAAAGGGTCTTCATTTTATTTTAAAATTAATAAAATGCACTTTGCTTTCTCCCCTAAGGATTGGGATTAGCTTTGGATTGTTCTAATAAAGCTTGTACAGGCACATATAAAATAGATTTCCTCTGTACTAGTAATCTCTACAATTCTAAAATGACATGGAATGCTGTTAGTAGTAACTCAGATCATATACTCTGACAATGGAAATGTCTAGTATAAATTAACTGGTTAACTGGAAAATGACAGTACCATTTTCTAAAGAATCTAATGACTAGCAACTTTAATCTTTTGTCTGTATTATCACAATGGATTGGTACAGTTTCTGCTGGACTCCTTTCTCTTTTGCCTTGCATAAAACCATTGAAGCTCATCAATTACTAAACAGTCATTTCGCATCACAATGAATGTAGCTCCTGACCAAGTAAATAGCATGGCTGTTGGAGCTCTGCACAGTAGATGTAGCAGACAACTGGAACATTGTAGAAGTCAAACTATTCCAAATGTGAGGTGCAGTTTTTTAAAAAAGGAAAGAAAACCTGTGTGGAACACCCAAGAAATGGTTGACTAAGTGCGGACAGGATTCCTTTGTGACAGAAAAATTGATAAATCTGCTAATGCCTTGAGCATCACAAAATGCAAAATATCAAGAAGTAATTTGACCTGAAGATTGAGGTTGTAACAAGATGTGCATTAATTTTCCTCTCTAAAATTATACTCCTCCAAAATGTTTTTGTCATAAGTCAAGCAGCAAGTATTACTTTCTCCTACTAGGGTCTTCAGAAAATATTTAAAACAATCCAAAAAAGCTAAACAATTTCTGGGAAGGATGCTTGAGTTAACTGCAATCATCAATTGAGAATATAACAGATTAGAAAATAAGTTAATTTATGTTTTATTTAAAGCAACATACTTCTTTAGGTCAATATTTTGGACCGAAAATTCAATCACTATAAGTCTTAGTAAAGGTTGTGGTATTCATTGTTAAGTCCAAATGATTACAGTAGTATTCTCCTGCGGCAAGAAAATGTTGAGAAAGAGAAAAACTAAAATATTCTGGAGCATTCTACAATTAAATGTTATAAATATTCACTTTTTTTTTAAGTCTAGAATTACAGACACATTAACCTTAGACACTATCAATTCCCTACATAAATACAAGAAACAGCACAATGGAAAAAGAGAGATCAGACATAAAAATTGTGTGTTAGCAAGGCTTACAGAACTTTCTTTTCAAGCGAGCAAAAATATTAAATTAAAATCCATGGATCTGTAATAAAGCGAAACACATTTTGGCAACATATACCACTTATGATGCCATGTGTCTGCGGCCACAACATGAAATACAAGAAAAAGTCCCATTCCACCAGTTAGATGCTTTATTCTCCAAACACATTATAGAAATTCAGAGCATAATGATGCCACTGTTAATTATTTCCAGAGTCTCCCCATGTTGAAAACATGCAATTTCAGTAGTATTGCAGGCAAACACTAGCTACACAAATGGAAAGTTTCTATTAAGGCAGATCACCTGAACAACTGATGTGGCAAATGTCATGTCATAAGAGGGTATGTTTACAAACAGATATTTGTTCATTGTTGTAGAGATAGTGTTTAATCAATGTGTAGATGAGCCTGTCAGGTAACCTACAATCTGACTGGGAACTCAGCAGTAATGTGCTAGTATACTGACAGAAGAAGAGGGTGCAGAGCTCTGTAGTCTTACCAACTTGTAAAGACTGTAAACAAACATTTAAGAATATTTCAGAGGTCTGTCTTAAGCTCGTATAAAGATACCATACTGAAACAATTGTCAGGTTTCTTTTAGGAATGGAGACAAAAAAAGTGGTTTTACTTAAACTGGAGTCTGCACAATTTTTAAATGCACAATGTTTTTCCCCCCCCGAGTTTGCTCTCCAGAACATAATTTTCAGGAGGCCTTAATTGATATGTAACTTTTCTTCGATTTATTAATCTTACACATATGACAACTGATGAAATACATTTGGCAGGATTCATGCAGTTACCATCTTACCGAGGACAAGAACAAGCATGCGATGAATTGATGAAACATGTTTTGACCATGCAGAGTCTTCATGCAAATGTGTGCAGAAGAGGCAAGAAAGGGGGTTCAAGTATTACCATCAAGTGTACCTGCAAACTGCTTGTCACTGTTTCCTCGATTACCAAATTTTGTCACCAGCTTCCCATTAGGCTGGAAAATAAAGACGCAGCAAGCCTTGTTGTCCACCACAATTATATGACCATTCCGATCCACTGCAACACCCTTTGGTCCCAAAAGCTTCCCAGAGCCTAGCTTGGTCTGTGAGGAGAGAATGGAATGCAAACATTTGAAGTCAATTTGATATTTTTATTCTCAAATTTTCCCTCAGCAAAATGGATGAACAGGATCTCCACCTTCAGACATCTTCCAAAGTCACTTTCAAGTGACACAGAAAACTGGAGGAATCTCAGGGAAGAACCAGATTCTACTGCATTGGATTTCCAAAATGGTGCACTGCCATGATATCCCAGTATGGTTGGTTTAAATTGCTTTCGATGGAGATGGATAAAATTGAATTTTACTTTGAAAATGGCTAACAGAGTGATGATTTAACATCCAAATGTACACAGTATGTGGGGAAAAAGTTTCTTTTTTAAACAAAACATGTATATTATGGAAGGCATATATTTTATGTTCATGTTAGAATCCTAGCATCAAGATTAGAACCAGAAAGGCAATTTGAAAGAGCTGTTCAATCAGTTCCATTTTCCAATGCACATGGTTCTTTTGCAACTATTTAATTAATTCTCCTTTCTAAGTTACTAACAAATCTGCAACCACCACCCTTCAGGTTGCGCATTCCAAGTTGAACAAGTTGCTGCACAAAAACAAATTCTCAGAAGCACCAAAAGGAAAAAGATGTACAATTATGCAGGTCTGGGTTTTTAAATCACCGACATAGGTAATGGAAGCCAGGAAAAGTGCTGGCTTCAACTGCCCATCTCAGGATAAAAAAACTCATGAAGATCTTCATTTGTTGGGGGCAGGTGCATGTTCAGTGGAGTCAGTTGACTTGGATAAGAGGTTAGAGACAGTCACAAAGGCTGCTCTGTGTTGAGACAGGCTATTTAAAAAATGTCTCTCCTCATGAATGCTGCAAGATCCCTTAGCGGTCAATAACACATCCCTGCGCTCTCCCCTGACTCATATATAGCACCCATTTATATATTCTTGGCTGAAAGCCTAGAA
Organism: Chiloscyllium plagiosum; assembly: GCF_004010195.1. NCBI lineage: Eukaryota > Metazoa > Chordata > Chondrichthyes > Orectolobiformes > Hemiscylliidae > Chiloscyllium > Chiloscyllium plagiosum. The sequence goes on along the minus strand of NC_057710.1, from coordinate 155,566,928 downwards.
ATCCATTACTCTTCATTAGCTCCAAAAACAAACAAACATTTTTGAATGGACAGCTATGGCTCTCCTTTTCTGCTGCCAATTCCACAATGTTTATTTACACAAAATTAATGGTTAAGTGTTTGCATTTAAAGGCACTGGATGATAGACACTTCTATTGCCTTTAATAAAAAGCAAAATGCACTGAATAAATGTCTTTCTTCTTAAGATTTTAAACACATCACTAATAGATTCATTGACCGACTATAACTATACACTTAAAGCACTCAAACACTTATGCCATTGCTTGCTGGCATTAGGGCCACCTTTTGAACTCGCCTTTCAAAGGTTTTCTCTTGCAGATACAGTTCATGATCCCAGAGGTGAACTGAACCATGACTCTTCAAAAAGCTTGTTCAACTCATTAAAAACTGCAGAGCAACAGATCATGGCCCATCTCTACAATGCAGCCAGCCAGGTCGGGAATACTGGATCTGGGCACCCTGAACCAGCTCACATCCTTAAAAGGCACTCCTGAAAATCAGAAAGCTTAGGGATGTGGTGAGGAATCTGGATCTGCCTGGCATTTTTAATGTTATTCATCCCATCTTGATAAAAATCCAAGTCATTGTATTTTACATTCGATACTTCTGACAAATAGTGATCGCTGCATTAGAGACAATGAGGCAGTCGGTTTGTGCATAACAAGATTTTATAAACAGCAAGGCAGTAATCACCAAACAAAGATGTTTTATCATATTGAGAGATAACAAGATAATGACCAGGATACTAAGGATATATTCCTGCACAAGTTCAAAATGTGGCCACTGGGGGATCCAAGATGGCGGCGACCCAGCAAGACTGAGTCTATAGTGCTCCTCCCAAGACTTGGGTACAGTGGGTCACCCACCCCCTACCACGCTCACCAAATCATTTATAATAGTTGTGTAATTTAATTAGTTGTGTAATATTACATTTAAACAATTTAATCCTAAGTAAAAATGACTAAAGGGAAGAGAGCCCGCAGCTCTCAGCAAGCAGGAACCCCTCCCCCACCCTCTCCAGCTGCAGCAGAGGCGTCCACAGCCGCCCCGGGGGACTTACAGTAACAAGCCTTGCAGAAATGATTTCCAAGCTGGACGCGAAGATCGATGCCTTTATTGCAGAATCCAGAAATCGTTGGGACTCGCTCTCGGCCGCGCTGCAGAAGCACGACCGAGAAATCCAAGAAATTGAACGCCGAGTTGGAGGGGCGGAGCTAAAGGCCGCGACCTCGGAGACAACCGCTCAATCGGCCGTGGATCAGGTCCGGACTCTCGAGCAGCGAGTCCAGACC